>NC_056725.1:189584060-189801624 GCF_019279795.1 Protopterus annectens | reverse complement strand
AAAATCCTGGGGGCTTTTTATAAATTTTCCTTTCATGTTGCAATGCCCAATATATATCCTGGTAATTACAAACTTAATTGAAAAAACCTGATAAGTGCTTCAGTGATTTAAAGCTATAAGCTAAAAGTGATTTTCATTATGTCAACTAAAAATAAAATACACATATATAAATATAAAAACCAACTTTGAAACACAGGACTTCACAAGTGTCAGAGTTTAAAAATTAAAAGTTTGAGCTTAAAAATCATTGACATCTGTATTATGTGTATTGGATAACTTATAATCTTGTTTGTGTTCTTGAAAGGCAATGTGTTGTTAAATTCAATTAATGTTAAATATTATTTGATGAACATTAATGTTAAATTTAATATTAGAAATAATTTTAAATTAAAACTTTAAAGTAATAAATGCTCATTGATTTTATATGATGTGTGGATGTATTTTTTGTGTTGGAGAGTCCCAAGTCCAAAACTATAGCCTAGCTCTTCTTAGCTTCAAGACTGGTTTGATACTAATCATTCCGTTTAGGCCAGGCGGTTTCCCTGCGTTCAGCCTCAACTGCCATAGTAATTCACGGTAGCCTAGGGTAGATTCCCAGTCACCACCCCTTGCATCTGGTTCTACTTGTTCAAGGACCAGGAACTGGATTTTGGGCTCTGGGCAAGAGAGGGAATGTTTGTAGAAGGCATTCGTCTCCTTCTTCTTGGTCATGTCATAAAGATGTTCGTAGATTCGTTTTCTTAGTTCCCTCTCTGTTTTGCCCACGTAGAAACTTTGACAGTTAGTACATAGCCCATATATATATATATATATATATATACACACACACACACACACACACACACACACACACACACACACACAAATAGATACATACATACATACATATATAAAGCGACAACATAAAAGACTACGATTGGGACTACAAGCACACGCATCTTGTGCAGTGTTCGAGACCCAGATGCCAAAAAAAATCATCTGAAGAGCAAAGCTCAGGAGGTAAATCTTTGCAGCCTTATCAAGAGCATGTAAGGGTTAAGGTCAGTGACCACATCACAATTCTTTACAATTCAAGGAACGTTTTTTTTTTCAGTAACTGGTAGAACATGGAAAAGTTAAAGTGTGCAAGTGTGAAATGTTTTCACTAGCTTTCAAACTCCCTGAAAGCCTGTATAACACTTCAGTGTTGTCAGACAGCAAGCAGAAGAGAGTTACCCCTCCAATGAGCCAACTGCCTTAAAAGCTGTTAGACAATTCTAAACGTAATATTTATAAATGTATCAGACCAAAAGTATCCAACTGGTTTTAAAGCTGTTTTGCCTTCTGCTGCTCTTTTTGTGAGAAGAAACTGCACTCAATCAGTTCCCAGTACAAGACCAGATCCTAACACAACTAAAGGGTGCTTTTCAAAAGCTTTTCTGATGTCACAACTGCTTAACAAGCTTGTCTTTTCCTGATTTTTGGAGCATAATCACAATGCTCCATTTATTATATGTACACACAGGTATGCAATACATAGGCACACACACATATATAATCCATTATGTATAACACACACATTGTATAATAAATAAAGTAAATAAAACTGACAGCCCTGCTCAGTTTCACAAACAATTTAGACTTTACCAAAAGAAAACGTGCATGCTTCACTAACAGTGACTACCACATATTTATTCTCAATATACTTCAAAAATAAATCTATCTACCTCCTTGCATTAAAATGTATTTTCTGAGCACTGTGCCCACTATAAATTTCTCTACTAAAATAACGATCGACTTACTGACGATAAATATGCACATTAATTAATCATAACTAAGTTAGTGTGTGTAACACAACTTTTAGTGCCTGACTGCCTGAGGCATGATGGAACCTTGTACGTGAGCTGGTCAAACAACTTTTTAAACAAACTTTAATAAATAAATAAATCAAATAAAATACATACACATATATAAACATGTAAACCCATGTAATGCATACATAACATCTCAGTAAAATCTTCTGACAAATTTCTTCAACATCTATGTGTGTGCACTTAACTGGAGCTATATACTACATACCCTCAGATATAAAGTCAATTTTTCCTAAATTTTATTTTGGCTTTTCTTGACCCAGGCTAATCACACTAGGCCTACAAGCTATTTTAAGGAAAGACCTGTGGTAGTATTCATACTGACTAGGGGAAATTCCACTTTTTGCACACTAGATGGTGACAGAGGGCCAATCCCCGCAGAAAGATGACTACTGAGAAGGAATAGGTACTGCCGAATGCCTCTGCAGCTAACATTCAGCTACCTCTATTATTACTACTGATTCTGTAAAAATTCTTACCCCTTCTGTTTAAGGTTTGACTAACTCTACACCTCTAGAAATGGTTAACAAGAGGAACTAGGGGATGACCGTGCCTATCCTCTGCTGAAACTACTAACTATTGTGGCTTTTCTCCCAAAAAACAGGAAACAAACACAAATTAAAGCTCTAAAAACAAAGGGCGACAGGCTGTTCAGAACCACTAATCTACATTTATTTTGAATATTAACACACCATTAAGTGCTTTCTTTATCAAACTTAAATAGCTATGGATTAAAGCCATTTAAGTAACCCCCCTCCACACACACACACACACACACACACACACACACACACACACACACACACACACACACACACACACACACTCCACTTACATTTTTAAAAAGACAGGAGTATTTCACTCGCACAGAACTAGCAGTGCACTTGTATACAATAGATTAACCATTTTTGTAAAAAAAAAAAAAAAAAAAAAAAAAAAACATACAAGCTAATAAATGTTGTACATTACCTACCCTCCCAATAGCACCAACGATAATAACTATTATATAACAAAGGGACATCTTGTTCATATAAAATAAAATAAGAAAACACAGTTCTACCCAACTGGTAGAGGCAACTGTCAAATATTCCTTTCCATGTGTTTTCATAATTTTACCATCATCTGGAATATCCTAAAAAAATCCAAAAAGAATAAATAAAATAATTAAACCACTGTATATTAATATTTGTATTTAAAAATCCTTATTAGTATCTAATTAAAGCACTTGCTTATATGTAATAAAAAGATATGATAGTAAATAATAATAATGATAATTCCACTCCACTATTTCATCTTGTTAAAGATTTCAACTTGAGTATACGAGTAACTGAGATATATTCTGCCAGGTCATCTCCTTCTCCAGGGTGAGCGAGTTAAACCCTACGCTAATGTCCAGTTTCACCTGGTCAATTACCATGTTCTTGAAAATGTGACCTGGATTACTCTGATTGTGTTTGACCAACGAGCTGGCCATAGTACGGTTTCTTAAACTATATTTGTGTTTAACTCACGATCAGTTTTCCCAATGTAAAAGCAGGGGCACTCCACAAACTGGGCAAGATACAACACACTTTGACTCAATTAAAGTTACACACCACTTTGTATGTCTTACCTAGAATGGTAAAGACCATATTCTCATCAATAACTTTACCCTGTGACCATCTCCCACATTTCTTCATACCCTTGTATGTATGCCGAGTAGTGTCCCTATTATTAGCACTTGTCTCCAGAATATTCTTTAAATTCTTCCTTTTACGGAAGACCAATTTGGGACAGGGTCCAAGCCTAGCTCTATGAAAAAGATAACTAAAAATCTCCCAGTTCTTCCTTAATATCCAACCCACTGAAAGCCATTCTGAAAAAAAAAAAAAAGGTGATATAACTGCTTTTATAAATATCCATATCTGGCCATTCATACACCCCTAAAAAAGAAACACAGCACCAAAACTAAGAAGCAAAGGGAAGTTACCACCAGCTCAGCTTTCAACAACAGTACAACACCAAATGTTCCTTCTTATGGGAGCAGCAATCGATGGTCTTCCCTTTGCTTCTTAGTTTTCATTCATACACCCCACTTGTCAGTGATATATCATTACCCAAGACGTGATGGTGGGAATTGTCCATATCCTCCATACATACCCGTAGGTCTACACCACAGGCTGTAACCCCCAAAATGGGTTTAAAGTACCCATTCTTCCTTTTCCAAGTTACCTCACTAAATTTCTTCCACCATCACCTCAGGATATCCCCTGCTTACAAACATCCCCCTAATTAATTCACACTCCAATAAAAATGCTTCTTCCAACATCACCATATGGGCTGCCCTCACCATTTGACCTTTTATTACTGTCTGCTTCTAATGGGGGGGTGAACTAGAATAGTGAAGTAAGCTGTTTGAGTATGTACTTTTAAGGTGGATACAGGATTTATATCTACCCCTAACTTGTGTCCTTTATCAATGATACATTTTATTTTATTTAACATTTGTTTACCAGAAAAGTCCGACTAGGAACAAAGCCAATTTTCAGCAGACGCCCATGGAGAAAAGCTGCAGATGTATGTCTTTGTAACGTGGGAGGAAACCCACACGAATGCAGGGAAGACATGCAGACTCCACACAGAAGGTGCCCCAGCCGAGAACCTCTTGCTGTGAGTCAACAATGCTACCACTGCACCCGTCGATCCTAATATCCTACATCTTAATAAGAAAAACTTTCAAGCTGGGATTCAACCGTAAATTTCAAAAACGGGGCATAATTATTAATGTGTTCCACAAATCTATCCATGTCACCCTGTGCACCCTTCCAAATAATACATACATCGTCCAGGTACCTTGTGTAAAACCAAAAATTCTGCCCATACTCCGAGTTAAACACAAACTTTCATTCCCACTGGACCAAAACAGCATTATCAAACACCCCTCCACATGGGGAACTCATTGCCACCCCTTTCTTCTGTAAAAAAAATGTATTATTAAAACATAATAAAATTAATCAAAACTATTCCAAAGACTTCTTCTACAACATTAATATCATCCTGTGGGATATCTTTTTCCATCAATAAATCACATACCCATTTGCTGCCCAAATCCTCTGGGATGACACTATATAGGTCTTTCACATCTATAGTAACCATAATGCCATTAGGGGCATAAGACATCTTATCAATTCTGGCAAAAAAAAAAATCCCATGAATCCCTGCACAAATTAATCTCATTCTCCAAATGTTCCTTCAGCTTCCTGTCCAAATATTTCGCACAAGCTGAAGTAATGGAAATCCTATCGACAAGGGGCCTAAGTGGTGTGTCATAAATATTCTTGCGAATCTTAGGAACTCACAAAAAATACCAGGACTAGGGGACAAGTTAAATTTAAGTAGTTATACAATTCCAGATTTACTCTTCCATCAATAAATAAATAAATCATTAATCTGGCCATGAATCCTCCTATACACCCCCATTCATCTCATTTAATGAGCCCTCCTCATACGTGTCAGTCCCAATGATTTTCAAAGCCCAATTAATCTTCTATTCCCATCATTACAACCCCATCCCCCTTATCAGGTTTCATAATCCTGATTTGTTGGGATAAGTTCTTTAATATCCAGGTAACATATGATCTCGGAAGTGACCAGAATGGGATGCAGGGGTGGGTTGTAGATATTAGGGACTCTAAATTCCTGGTTGTCACCATTATTGCCATCAAAGAACATAAAATTTATTTTCCTTAAAAACAATTTTAAATCTGTAAGGACGGTTGGAAGATATGGGTGGGATGTGGGTACGAAAGTCATCCTTCTAGATAACACATTTGCAACACTTGCAACCATATTAACAGCTGAATAATTAAAAACCTTAAAATCCCCTTTTAAAACAATAGCTACATTCTCAGTTCCAGCCTCTCTATTGCCTGTTCCACTATCGGTAACCTCCCCTTTCTCTGATAAAACATTCTGGGGTTGGGCTCCATAGTGAGGCTTCTGCTGGTTTAACCCAGAGGTTACCCAAAAATCCTGTCTCGGCCACCACTGTTGAAATCCATTATTCGCCCCATTCCTCCTATTCCTAACCCTCTCTGACTTTCTAGAAAGAGGTAGCTGTGGCAGTGGGGGTGCCAAAGCCAGTGGCAATGGGGGGGGGGGTCGAGCTTGACCCAGTATAGCCAGATATTCTTCGTTGCATGTTCCCTCTTCCTCCATGCCCCCCCCCCCCGTCTCACACGAATGAATGTTACCCTGATTGTTGTGGTCATTATTACCAGAATAGGTACTGTGGACATGCTGTCTATAATGCACAAACATCCTCGAACCCCAAGCTTGTGAAACTGGAGGTTTAGGATATGCAACACTATTAGCATAATCCACTAAATCTCTGTTAAGCTTGCGCATTTTTCATGCTTGTAAAAACGTGTGCCTCAACACTTTTAAAAATTCTCAAATGTTCATGACGAAGTACTACAACCCACATCCTGTCTAATGCTGTTATCCAAATTAGTCAATTCCACTGCTAGTCTATCAATGTCCACAGAGTTGTATTTAATCAACTATAAAAGTTCACAGCCATGGCGGTCAAATAACTGCAGCAAATCCATATGCGAAGGAGAATTGTTTACTAGTCCAGTGGGAAACCGCCATGTTCTTAACCCTTTAGGAACAACACTCCTTAAAATAGTCATTCTCAAGACGAAGTTTTTATACTTTAAAAGTTTACAGTCCAGTTCATTCAATTTGCTTTCCAAGTCTGAAACATCCATATCTGGCACTGAATTGCCAAAAACAAAGCCCTTTTGTAAAAAGTTATTAATGGAAAGCCCATCAGACACATTACTAGAAGATCCCAAAAGATTAAAACTCCTGTCCACATTATTATTACCAGGCAAAAAGTCACTACAAGTCCCATACCTTGTCCTGTAAGGAGGGCTTGCCGCTACACACAGTGTGTCCACCCAACCTTTCCTTTCACCAAAACTTCCCAAACTTGTAGGAATGTGTCCGTGTGTGGCAGGAATGTGCCCTTTCTCCTTATAAACTGCCATAATTCTGTGTTAAAACATCAACTCTCCTACTAAGTTGCTCAGTTAGGAGAGTAAGATTGCCGATATTATCGAATGAGCCAGTTTCTTTCTGCTGCATAAACAGTTCCTATGATCCTCCGGTCTCTTCTGCTGCCATGTTTGAGACTGTAGAAACAAACACAAACTAAAGTTCCAAAACAAACAGCAACAGGCGTTCCAGAACACAAATCCAATAAATATAACACACCATTAAGTGCTTTTGTCATCCAATCACGACTTCCTCAGAATAAAAAAAAAAACACTACAAAGCCAGACAAACAGTTATGGATTAAACCATTCAAGTAACCACACACGCACAGACACACCTTGCATTTTTAAAAAGACAGGAGTATTTCACTCGCACAGAACTAGCACTGTACAGTTCTTGGAGCTAGGCTAGGACCCTATCCCAAATTAGTCCTCTGTAAAGGGAAGAATTTAAAGAATATTCTGGAGACTAGTGGTAATAATAGGGACACTACCAGACGCACACATAACGGTAATATAATGTAATTATAGGAACAGAAGATTATAACAGGGCTTTGAAAATCCTTGGGACTGACACTGAGGTTTCATTAAATTTTGATGAATGGGGCATATAAGAGGTTTTGGGAGTTACAGCCTGTGGTATAGACCTACGGGTATGTATGGAGGATACGGAAAATTCCCACCGTCACGTCTTGGGTAATGATACATCAGTAACAAGTGAGATGGATGAATGGCCGGATACAGACAGCTATAAAAGCAGTTTATCACCACTTTTTCAGAATGGCTTTCAATTGGGTTGGATATTAAGGAAGGGCTGGGAGATTTTTAGATCCTTTTCTTAGAGCTAAGCTTGGACCCGTCCCAAATTGGTTTTCCGTAAAGGGAAGAATTTAAACATTCTGGAAACTAGTGGTAATAGGGACACTACTCAACATACATATAAGGTATGAGAAATGTGGGAGATGCTCCCAATGAAAAGTTATTGATGAGAGTATGGTCTTGACCATTCGAGGCAAGACATACAAAGTGGTGAGCAACTTTAATTGAGAGTCAAAGAGGGGTGTTTGCCCAGTGTGTGGACTGCCCCTGCTTTTACAATGGGAAAATTAATCGTAAGCTAAGGGAGAGGGTATATGAACATGAATACAGCTTAAAGAAACCATACTATGGCTAGTGCGTTGGCCAAACACAATCAGGATAATCCAGGTCACAATTTCAAGTACATAAGAAAAAGGAATGAACGTGCCATGTCTTGCTCTCAAACATTTAGATACTGAAACACTCTTAATACAAACAGCAGTTTATGAACTGTTACAAACAGCAGTTTAAATTGCAGCTTGCTAAAACTGTTGAGCTGTTAGCAGCTGAAACACTCTTGATACAAATAGCAGAGTGGAAGTTTGTTGGCTCTTACAAGAACTGTTGGACTGGTAAGAAACAGCTGAAGCACTCTATATAAACAGCAGAAGTTGAAGCTTGCTAGCTCTTACAGGAACTGTTGAGCTGTTAAAGACAGCTGAAGCACTCTTGATAAACAGCAGTTTAAGTTGGAGTTTACCAGCTCTTACAAGAACTGTTGAGCTGCTAAAAACAGCTAAAGCACTTTTGATACAAACCGCAATCCAAGTAGGAGCTTCCCAGTTCTAATTAGACTGTTAAAAACTCTTTATCATATAAAACAAATAGTAAAACAAACAGTAAAATAAAGGTTAAGCACTTTTGGTTATGCTTAACCTTCAGATCCTGTTAGAAATAATAAAAATGTCCTTTTTATATGCAAAGCAGTTGCCACTCCCATTCTGAAGACATCATTCCTTAAAGTGAAAGCTTAGGATTATATTCTCTTTTCATTTCTCAGACCTCGCTCTTTTAATATAGGTTTTAGGGGCATTAACCCCATTCAGTCCTGGGGGATGATCTGCTCTCAGATCCATAATCCACCTTGCTTCTTCAGCTTCTGTTTTATTCATCAGGTCATATGTTTGATAAAGCCATAAATCTAAAAGACTGGTTCTCAATTCCAGAGATATGTTGGTAGACAGAATTAGTTTCTACCTTGTTTCTTATATCACATATGTGGCAAAGAATACATTCCTTGAATTTTCTGTTCGTTTTGCCTATAAAATAAGCTGTGCAGATACTACAGGTTGCAACATATACTAGGTTCCTGCTATTGCAATTCACTAGCCCATTTCTATCTAATACCCCATTAATTTGCAGTTTACTAGAATTGGTACTGGAAAACAATGTGTTCACTTATGGCAATACTTATTACTGGCAGAGATGGGGGGTAGCAATGGGGACCCCCTGTGCTAATAGCTATGCCAATCTGGTACTTGCCCAATGGGAAAAGGAATGGTTGGATGACACCAGAAATACTTGGACCAACAAACTACTATTGTATAGCAGATTTGTGGATGATATCTTTATTGCATGGGAAGGAAGTGAAACTTCACTCAACAACTTCATTGATTTTTTTGAGTAGGACAACTACCTTCCTGAAATTCCAGGTTAAAAGCTCACGTCATGAAATAGAATTTTTGGATGTGAAATTGAGTTTTGATCCTGTAAAAGGTATTGAAACGATATACGGAAAACCTATGTGGAGCAATCATATGCTACACTACTCAAGTATGCATCCCAGACATATTTTTCACAGTATAGTGGACAATCACGCAGTACGAGTATTGAAACTTTGTACAAACTAAGACGTTTATTTGATGGAACATGAGAAACTGTTGAAAAACTTCATGGAAAGAGGTTATAAAGAAAAAAGATTACTAAAGGTAAAGAGCAAATACTGGGAAGATGTGAACATAAAGGTAGACCTCATTATTTTAAGAGGAGTGAACAAGAGATGAAGCAGAATAAAGAATGCTGCTCCAAAAACCAAAGTAAAGTGTACGATCACATATAGTACAGACAATGCAGCTATATGTGGCACTGTTAGAAAATATTGGCCAATTTTAACTTCAGATATTAGAATTAAAGAACTGGTAGGAGAAAAAACAGCTTTGCATTTAAGAACAAAAAGAATCTAAAGAGGCTTTTATGCCAAAAAGCTGGAATAGAGATGAGAAATGAGATCACTCAGGCTGCTCCTACAAGGCCTAACAGAGGTACACGCAAATGTGGTTTCTGTAAAGCATGTGCTTGGATTAACACACAAGATACGTTTATACATCCTGTAACAAATAAGATATGTACTTTCCAATGGAATTGTATACATGAATTGTAATATCAGGAACCTAGTATACATTGCAACCTGTAGTATCTGCACAGCTTATTATATTAGGCAAAACAAACAGAAAATTCAAGGAACGTATTCTTACCCACATATGTGATATAAGAAACAAGGTAGAAACTAATTCTCTCTACCAACATATCTCTAGAATTGAGAACCACTCTTAGATTTATGGCTTTATCAAACATAAGTATACGAGGTGGTGACCTAATGAATAAAATGGATACTGAAGAAGCAAGGTGGATTATGGATCTGACAGCAGATCATCCCTCAGGACTGAATGGGGTAGTACCCCGAAAAACTATATTAAAAGTGTGAGGCCTGAGAAATAAAAAGTGAATATAATCTAAGCTTTCACTTTAAGGAATGATGTCTTCAGAATGTGGCAACTGCTTTGTATATAAAAAGGAAGTTTTTCTTATTTCTAACAGGATCTGAAGAAGGTTAAGCAAAACCAAAAGTGCTTATCCTGTATTTTACTGTTTGTTTTACTATTTGTTTTATAAGAGTTTTTAACAGTCTAATTAGAACTGGGAAGCTCCTACTTAGATCGCTGTTTGTATCAAGAGTGCTTTAGCTGTTTTTAACAGCTCAACAGTTCCTGTAAGAGCTGGTAAGCTTCAACAAACTGCTGTTTATATTAAGAGTGCTTCAGCTGTTTCTTACCAGCCCAACAGTTCTTGTAAGAGCCAGCAACTTCCACTCAAACTGCTGTTTGTATCAAGAGTGTTTCAGCTGCTGTTAACAGCTCAACAGTTTTAGCAAGCTTCAATTTAAACTGCTGTTTGTAACAGTTCAACAGTTCTTGTAAGAGCTACCAAGCTTCCACCTAAACTGCTGTTTGTATTAAGAGTGTTTGTTTGTGTCTTTCGGCTTTTCCCGGTTAGAGGTCGCCACAGCGGAACTCCAGTCCACTAATGATTGGCAGTAGATTTTTACGTGCTGGCTTGCTGGGCCTAACGCACAACCTTCAACGAAGGAACGCCCATTCACGCATGTTGCCACACAGAAGACGCTCTGAGAATCGAACGGGCAACGTCTAACTGTGAGGCGACAACGCTACCACAGCACCACCACAGCAGTTCTCTAAATATGAGAGCAAGAGGTGGCACGTTCATTCTTTTTTCTTATACATTTTATATTTGTTTGAACAGCCTTTAGTGGTGTGATTTGCCCTTTGTGCTTAATTTCAAGTACATGGTAACTGACCAGGTAAAACTGGACATTAGAGTAGGATTTAACCCACTTACTCTGGAAAAGAAGGAGATGACCTGGCAGATGGTGCTTGATGCAAACACTTGGCCGGGACTTAATGAACACATCTCAGTTACTTATATACTCAAGCTGAAATGTTTAACATGATGAAACATTGGGGATGAATCATTATTTTTACTTACCATCATATAGATTTTTTTACTTCATATAGACAAGTACTTTAATTAGGTAGATATTTTTATACACATACTGCTTTTTATGAGCTTAAGTAGTGTGACGGTATGAATAAGGATTTTTAAATACAAATCTTAAAATACTATGTTGTTGTGTCTTTCGGCTTTTCCCGGTTAGGGGTCGACACGGCGGAACTCCGGTCTGCTAATGATTGGTAGTTGATTTTTACGTGCCGGGTTACCAGCCCTGACGCACAACCTTCAACGAAGGTATGCCCATTCACGCATGCCTCCACGCAGAAAATGCTCTAGCTGAGAATCGAACTGGACAGCGTCTTACTGTGAGGCGACAATGCTACTGCAGCACTACCACCATGGGTATTATTAAAATACTATGGTTTAATTTTTTATTGGGGGGGGGGGGTTAGGATATTCCAGATGATAGTAAAATATGAAAACACATGAAAAGCAATATTTGACAGTTGCCACTTCCAGTTAGGTAGAACTTTTTTATTTTATATGAGCAAGATGATGCTTTGTTATATAATAGTTATATAAATATTTACTATTGTTGGTGTTATTAGGAGGGTAGGTGATATAAAACATTTATTAGCTTGTATGTTTTTTTCAAAAATGGTTAATCTATGGTTTCTATAGTATACAAATACACTGCTAGTTGTGTGCGAGTGAAATACTCATGTCTTTTGAAAAATGTAAGTGGAATCTGGGGGGGGGGGGTAACGGAATGGTTTAGTCCATAGTTAAGTTTGGCTTTGTAGTGGTTTTTTATTCTGATGAAGTCGTGATTGGACGATGAAAGCACTTAATGCTGTGTTTTAATATTTAAAATAAACATGGATTTGTGTTCCGGACAGCCTGTCGCCCCTGGAGCTATTGTGGCTTTTCTGCCAGAACTGATGGTAAGCGAATAAGCATTTCTGATGGCCTTATTTTAGAAACAGAACTGTTGGCAAGGCTCTTAATTTCCTATCACTGTTGCTCCTGCAGGTCAACCTATAGAGAGGGCATTGAATCAAAGTCCTTATGCTCCTGCTGTGGTCACCCGAAAGAGCTTTGTGAATTTTCAGCTTCAGAAGAAATGTTGACCACACTGCATATCAAAGCTCATGTGTTTGTTTTTGACGAATATGTTTGTAACAACTTAATGTCCATTCTGTATTCATTCAGGTACGGAGAGCATTTGCACTGTTTCTTTTGAGACATTACTTTTGTTGGACAATTTTATGATACCAACTGAAGAAAAAATTGAAGTTTACCCTTAAAATGATTTTGTTTACCTGTGAAGCTTCTCAGCTTAGAAAAGAAAGCTACTGTGCAATAACAAACTGACAATATTTCGACAGAGGTGGATGGACCAGAATCGGACAGCAGTTTTGAAATGTGAAAAGCTGTGCATCTTCTAGGTGTTTGCACTCAAATTGGGAGCAAATGAGCAAAAAAATAATGGACTTCTACAACTAGTTAAGATTCTGGTGTTCTCTGAAGCAGGTCCAATATATATCAGTCTGGAAGGATATAATATGCTGGCTGTTTTGTGTGTACGTGGTTGTTCTGATCACATAATGCCTAGACAGCATTGTGAGCAATATAGTGAAGACGCACACTGTTAAAAGTTGTCCTTTACTTTGTCCTGAATGTAGGGACAAATCCACATATACTGCTGACTCTGGTGTTGCTGGCCAAAAGACTGTTCGGCGTGCTGCTGCTGACAGGGGGTTCCTGCCTACGTTCTTTCAGAAGATTTCCCACTGTACCCCTGTGTAATTATGCCTGTGGTATACAGTGAAACTGGTATTGCCAACCCTATTCTCCTTGTAACTTCTATTTCTCCTTTTCCCTACTTACAATGCATCACTCTCCTGGAGGAAGATTATGCTGTTATGGAAGGGGAGAGGATTAATGAAGGGGGTATCACTTCTGAGTTTGGTAAATGCAAATGTTCTGTCTGTGAAAAAAAAAAAAAAAAAAAAAGAGTAAAAATAAGTAACTTAAGAATGAAAGACAAGAAATATGACAAAAATGGTAAAAGGTAATTGTTCAGCATTATCTATTAATATAAATAGTATTAAAACTGAAGTACAAAGGCACTTGGTTTTGTTGTGGTGCAACTCTTACTCAGGTCATGACTTGATTATTACACAGTAGATTTATTTAGGAATCACGCTGGTGACAGTTTGAACATGTGTAGAGTAAAACAAGTGTTTTGGTCTTTTAGGAGGAACAATAAAGGTCTTGCTTCAAAATGCCAATATCCATCTTTAATTTCACTGTGATCATTACTGGTAGACTTCATTTTGGATGCAAAATTCTGGGCAAAGGTGCTGCATGTTATTACAAGTGATAAAGAAATACACGGGATGGTGCAAAATGCCCCCATATTAGTAAGGTCAGGATCCAAGATGGTGTTCCTACCACTGGATACTCTTAATTGTTCCAGGGCATTTGTATTGGCAAGTCCAGGAATCTCTTTCCTTGTGCACTAGTGGTGGTGTAGGTTTTCCAATCTATACTGGATAGTTAGATCACATAGGAAAATGGTATTGGGTTTAACACGGCGTGATTCCAGTTCCTGCAGCTAGGAGTTGTGGCTTTCTTAGTCATAGAGGGAGTTCTACAGTTAACTATTATATGGTACAGGATTTTTCTGATGGTTATTTGAACACAAAGTAGATCTAGTGCATCATGCATTTTACCAGCCTTGATGCAAGTCTCTTAAGACAAAAAAAACTGAGACACCTTTACCCCCCCCCCCCCCCCCCGCTCAGTGGTTGGTCTAAATGTGTGGAAGGCATTAGTCCTGCAGAGCCAGAGTGTTCCCCACTGTTTTAAACCATGTCTCTGCCACTACCGAGATGTCTACATCCTCCAGGGTAAGAACAGCTAGTACAAAGTGGAGTTTGTTTAGGTTCCTAGCACTGATCAGCAACACTTTCATATCTTCCTTGGCTTTGTTATGTTGGCAAGTTTATCAGGGTGGTATTGCCTATAAAAGGCACTAGGCATTAATAATGTCTTTATTGATAACCAAAACCTTAGAGGAGGCAATGCAGGCCATACCTGGGGAAGCAGCATGGTCTGTCAATTATATCCTTCCAGGCTAACAAATATTAGACCTGCTGTAAATGACACCAAAAACTTACCCAATTACTGAAGTCTATTATTATTGGCTCATATTGTGACATCATCCTTGGAGAAGATATGAACTTCAAGCAGTATTCTAACTGCCTCATACACAAACTCCGAGAACGCCATCATATCTCGCTTCATATAATCCAGGGAGGTACACCTCAAGTCATTCACTACATAAAGAAAATTTGAGAGCTCCAACATGTCTATGTCTTAATCTGCTATTTTTTTTTTCCCTTTTTGCAATATGCTGTGAACTGATATGGAAATGTTCTTAGTTCCCTCTTTCTATTCTTAGTGATGGTTTGCTTAAAAGGTCTCTTATGCTGTGATCTGCTGCTAATAGAAAGGTGAAAATCTGTGACTTCCTATAAGTGAAATTTAATAGAAGACTAACTTAGTTCCTAATCAAAGAATGTAAGCAAAGAAATGAAGAACTGCTACAACTGGAGTCTGATAGAGGGTCAAGATCTTGATTATTGCCCACAATGCAAATCTGGTCCTGCTGCTTTCATATGTAAAACTAGTGGAAGGTTTGGAGGCAAATGCGAGGAACAAGACCACACTGAAAAGGTATGCATACCCATGACCATCAAAAGAACTACAGTAACCATGTGGTTAAAATGAGGGTCTAAGGTCTGCGATGGATGTAACAGAAATTCTGTGGATGATCTCAAATGGAGAGGCTTCTCAGAGACATGAAACTATAGCAAAGGGAGCCAAACTTGCTGAAATCAAAACAGGACTATGAAAATGATCTTTGTTTTTTATGAATTGGCTTTCATCAGAATCCGAGGAAACAGGGGAGTGTGAAGCAGATCTAACAGCCACTGATAATCTGCAGCATCCTTAGAAGTCTGTATTCGAGAAGGGAGTAGCAAGTCAAACTTGTTGCACTTTTACTATACATCAACAGGAAAAATACGTCACAGCAAGGTTTGCCCCACAATGAAAAATAAATCCATCCCTTTTTGACTGAGACACTGCTCATGTGGCATCAGCACAAATTGTCTGAGCATGTCTGCAAGGGAACTGACTGGGGAAATGTGTTACTACCAGAAAGCATCAAGCCAATGTGACCCCCTCTCTAAGCCACATAATCACCCAACATAAGGGTAGGGGTGGGCCACTGCTGCCCCCCACTATGGATATACCAAACCACTGCCACACTAAGACTGCGTGATTATCTCACGCTAAAAAAGGAAGTCTTGTAATGATACAGTGCTGTGAGGACCACCTTCATCCCCACAACACTGACATGTAGACTGGCCGCTTGCTGTTACCATACCCCTTAGACTACCTGACCCAAATGATGCATCCACACTATGTCAGATGCATCCATTGTGAAAGTCATGCCTGGATATGGGTTAATGAACGGACAGTCATGACAGACGGTGGAAGTTACCAATTGAAATGGCTGCAGCACTACCACAAGATATTTACAGGAAAGCCTATAGAGTCCATATTCTGATTCCACGAGCCCTGCAGAGCACATTGCAGATACAGCATATGGTATCCTGTAAATGGAACTAGAAATGTAGTAATTGCCATGAGTCCCACAGCCTTGAGGAAAAATGCTACTACAAACACAGGGTAAGTGCAGACTTTGGTCTGAAGATATTACAGTCTTCTCATAAAAGATATACAGGACAGTATGTGTAGGGAATCACAGTGAAGGTTAGTGTGTGCAATGGCTTCATTTGGGACCTTTCCAGTATTCACCAACATTCCCAAGGACTAGAATAGTTATAGCAAGAAATTCATAGCTAGATACAGTAAATATTGTAGAGGTAGGTAGCAGCCAATCATGTAGGTAGAGAAAGCTTTAGCTCCCTTCATACTAAGAGGTGTTGTAATGATGGTCATATATTTGGTGAACACCCTGGGGACAGTAGGAGGTTTAAATGGGATGACTCTAAAGAAAGTGACCATTCCTCACTATGAAGCACATGAACCTCCTGAGTTCCTTGACTATCTTGTTATACAGGTAGATATAATGACTGTCTAAAATGAACATCCAGTCTCCCTTCTTAAGGTCAGGAAGGGTCAAATGCACCAAGACTATCCTGAGCATTGCTTTGTCTACAGACAGATTTAGGCCACTGAGCTACACAAGTCAGCCTGAGGTACTCTTGTCTTCCTGACTACCAAAAAGAACTTTGAATAGTACCCAGACCATTTCTGGTCTGGTAGGACTTCCTGGATTTCTCTGTTGCATACAGGCTTATGACCTCTAGCTTAGCCACTGCCCTCTGACAGGGTGGGATATTGGAAAGAAGTAATGATGTCTGAAGAGGGGTTATAACTGGAAATGAATTACCTCTGGTTAACATCTCCCAGATCCACCTTCCTGCATGAAGGTTTGCCATACAGGAGGAAGCAGTCTCCAAATGCCTCCACAGTGGGACTTGTCAGGCAAGTCCTCAGTGATTTCCACAAACGTTCTCCCAAGGGAGGAAGCAGGAACCTCGACTCTACAGAAAACCTCTGCTTCTAGGTCACCCATTCTGCAAACTTCTGTAGCTGCATTAGGCTGCATCAGAAAATTACTCAAATGGTAATAGCTGTTGGCCATTTTTAAACCACACATTCTCTGTTTGAAGGCAAATTTTCTCCAAAGAGTGGAAAACTTCATGTCACCAGCTAAGATGGTCTTCTCTTTCGTGACTGATCTACAGTTTGTCCTTCACCTGTGGTCTGAACTGTGTGGGACCATTGGGTACTGGTTAATGATGCCTGAAAGTTTTCTTCAGAAGTGCAGTGCCTGATTCAAGCATGTCAGAACATGAAGATGCTTACTCCTGCAGTCTAATCTGCTCCATCCACTGCATTATTCACCACTTACATGGAAAGGTTTGACATCACAGCCATCACTGCCACCTGTGACTCCTGGTTTTGTTTTACACTGTTTTTAGTTTAAAGATTATTTAAATGACAGAACCACCTGTGTTCAATTTAAAGCTACCCTCTTCAACTCAGGAGTGGGATGAGTAATCATTTTATGACCTTCTCTCTAGTTTCTAGCATCCCGAATTATCCCTAGGAGATAAAGGCCTCATCTTGTTGAAAATTTGAACTTCTGCTTGCAAAACAAATTTACCCTGTCGAAACGATGCTACCACAAGAAAGCTGCAACACCAAAAGGCAGAAACATTCTTTCAACCATGCCTAGCCAATTATGCAAACCCTTTTTCAGCTCCTGTTCTCATGTCCCAACTTTTACATATCTCTTTCACCTCTTCTGACATATCAATCATTTGCATGCATCTATACATCAGTTGAAAACTAAATTCTGAATAGCTGCACTAATGCATTTGTATACTGCATGTTACTAGTGTATGTAGTCATTCTTTGCACATAATAACCTATTCTCTAACTTTATCACTGAATTGCTGGGTCTCTGCCTCTGTAATATCTGTTTATGTTGTACTCATTTTTATAACATTCATTATGCATATTTTTGTATAAAGAACAGATCTTTTTTCAACACGACTCCATTGAAAATGAGCTTCCCAGATGAACGTCTGAGAAACAAATCTACGTATGTGCCCAAGTTAGTAGGTAAGTAAGCCGGAAGACAAAGATATAGCTGGAGAAGCTTCTAGGAGTTGCACAGGTAAAACAACCAAACAAACAAAAAAAAAAAAGGTCTCCTCCCCTACTGTTGTAAGTGTACTTGCACAACTGTACTGCTCATCATTTGATCACTGTTGCCTTAGCTATATGGGGAAAATACCATAGCTTATGGAAACTGGGAGGAGAAAGGCCGAAGGATCCTGCTGCCCCTGGAGAATGGTCCCAACAAAGCTTGCTCTACATCTGGAAAAGGAATCTGGTTTGCTGCACTTTGTATGGAGAGATCATCAAGCTGCCGACTCTAAAATACCTGGAGTTCACTCATTTCCAAAAAGTTAGAGTAAGCCAGTGCTTTGACCCTGCTAAATTGACTTGTTACAGTAAGAAATAGCATAAAACAAACACTTGGAAATAGTCTGCTTTGACACAGGTTGTTCCTTTTTCTTACCTTCATAAGAAGCAACTAAATCCTCCAGAAATTCTGCTAAGTTATGTCAGGATAGTATTTCAGTTGGCTATGGGCATCCAGAGTACAAAGCTTCCTTTCTCCCTCTTTTTCAGTTCTGGAAAGAAGACATGGAAGTGGATCACTTAAGCTCAGTGTAAACTCAGATACTACTTTAAGAACTAATCCCTTCCTTTAGGCCTAAAGAAACCCTATCTTTGTGAAAAATAAGATAAAGCTGATCCAACCAGGAGACTTTGCAACTCAAGACATTCTTCTTGCAAAAGTCAGCATAATCTGCAAAACTGTTTTCCATGTTAAGAATTTCACATCAGTCTGAAGAGCTAATGCAGATGGGATGAAGCAAAGTAGAGGCTATCAGTTTTCAAGGGGGACAGGTATGCAGAGCCCCTTTCAAAAACATTTTGACATAGGAATGCATCGAAAAAGAGAGATCCACAAGCAGAGATGCTGAAGTGACAGACAAATGAAGCTTGACTGAGGAGCAAGAAAGGTCAGAAGATAATTAACAAATATTATATCCACTGTCTGAGCCCCTTAAAAGGGTCTTGGGTTCTTATTATGGCAACAACTAGAAAAATCATGTCTTATTTACCCAATACAAAATTTACTAGGAGCAGGTTCCTTTAATATCCACTGTCAGTCCACAGAGAAAGGTGCCTAAAAGGTATTAAATCTCTATCATCCGGGTAGTTAGCTAAAGCTGTTTCACGTTGGGGTGAATAAGGCAAAATGAAACTGCAAAGGTCACACATTATTTACATAAAATAAAAAGCACCCCTTTCTGCCCTTTGCTATGATTTCCTAAAGGTAATTATATATATATACTTTTTTAATGGTCATAGGTTAAATATGTACAAGCCTTTCTGGGATTTCTGTGCTTAGCTTACATGAGGTGTTACAATTCCCTTGCAGCAAAGTAGGGAATCAGCATACAATTCAAAACCATGAAACAATTACAATACTCATTTTTTTAATTCTGTAAAGTGAACAAAAAAAAATCCAGCTGCCTCACCTCCAAAAGGCCCTGTTCAATGCATTTCTTTTCTCTGGACGGTTCAGTTCAACATGGAGTATGTTCTCCTTTGGCTGGGACACCTTCAGCGTCTCATAATTGTAGGAAGCAAGAGATGACATTGGTTGCAAACTTTTCAGCAGATTACTGAACAAACTATGATCTGCAATGTAAAAATAAAACAAACCATGAATAAAATACACTTTGCACAAGAACTAATTGCCGACTAAAAGGAGAGAGAGTTTTTCTGAATAGTCAACATTTAAATGAAATAAGAAAACAACATTTAATAATATTACTGCAGACAGCATTAAAATCTAAAAAAAAAAATGAGGCAAGTCAAATGGCAAACATGTACTGTGATGATGTTCCTTTAGTTTCATTGCCCATTACAACCGCGACCACCAATTGTCATGCGGTGCATGGATTCTGATTTCACCTCTTTGAAATCAAAGGAATGGAGACTTGACTGCAAACCAGATGACCCAACTAGTGGGCCCAAGCACAGGAGGGAGTGGATGAGAAAGGCATGGGATTCAAAGAAGGCTATCCCAAGAGAAGCTAGTAGTTTTTGTTCACATAACTTAGCTGGGGTGCCTTCCTCAACCATGTTCTCTCCCCCCGGATGCTCCTCATTTAGCAATCCTGTACCTTAAGTACCATCTCTCTTCTCCATTTGCATCATCAGCACCATCTTACTTTTTATTGCTATGCTCTACAGCCCTTTTCCCTTTATTGTCTAACTCTTTCCCTCATTGTTTGGTTACAACCTGTCCCTCTTTTCACAAGACAAGCCCTATTCAGACAGCAGTGTATTGTTATTGTAGGGGGGGGGGGGGGGGGAGTCGAATGTCATACAATTTTATGAAAATATTTTTCTAGTGTTCCAGTAAATGTTACAGAAAACCACAATACTGCACTGGAAACAGGTGAAAAAGACAAAAAACAAAACAAATTACTTAAATGCTAGAGACACCAGATTTTATTTTGATAAAAAGATAAAACCCAGTCCCCACCATTCACTTTAAATATGGTTTGTCCTGCAAAATGTAATGTTTCAGTGAAAAATGTCCAACTTTGGGCATCCTGAAAAAGTGACACAACCTTACTCCCTTCACGTAGAGGGGTCTACTTTAATTAACCGAAAGCTGATTCCAACGAATGCAAATCCATCGACACATATACATCGAACCGCGAAATAAGCGAACTCACAAAACCGCAAAACTCAAAATACTGAATTGTCATACTCTGCCAACCCCACCGCCTGAAACACACTACCCACCCAAACAAAATAAATAAACCACAAACATACACCAACCAAAACCCTACACTAAACCACATACACCAGTATCTATGCACTCTCCTTAACCCCTCCCTAACCCTAAGGTCCGTAACTACCGCACACTTACCCTACGGAGCTATATCCAAACAAAATAAACCACACACATACACTAACCAAACCCCTACCTCAAACCCTACACTAAATGTTAAATACATTACCCATATTACATTACCTATCTATGCACTTAACCCACACCCTAATCCTAACCTTAATGTCCGTAACTATCGCACACTTACCTTAAGGATCTGTAGCTCAGATGGGTCAACCAAAACACTTCCACATTTCGAATTTTGCAGTAATTTCGCGGTTTTGTGAGTTTGCTTATTTCACGGTTCGATGTACATGTGTCGATGGATTTGCATTCGCTGGAATCAGCTTTCGGTTAATTAAAGTAGACCCACATATTCCACTATAGCACAGCAATCTTTATAATTACAAACAAGCAGGGTCACACTTGTCCAGCTGGCCACAACATTCATTGCCTTACCACAACATTCATTGCCTTACCACAGATATTTAAGGAGGCTGGCAGGGTGCCCACAAGCTTTGCTAGTCTGTGACCATTTAGTTAATTCCCACCTTGCTTTACAGCTTCACCAGAGCTCTATTCAACCTGCACTAGTTTTACAAATGTAGACAAGAGAGATCTCTTTGTGGCTGGTATCTTCTTATCCAATAATCAACTAACATTTAAATGCTAGTTATTTACTAGCATTTGTTTATTCAAAGTCCAAATGGGCACACACAATTTGCAGTAAAGTCTTTCGCAAAGCATAAGGGGAATACAGCACAAAACAAAGGCCATCTCAAGATAGATAATTACTGGATAATGACATTTCAATAGTACATGAAATAAAATATTCAGCAGGTACATCAACAACTTGTGTATGTTTATATGCATATTATTCACACACAGGCACACAGACACGAGTGTGTTAAACGCTGGATAGATGGAGTGCTCCATATACAGTCGAGTAAGAGGTCTCGATGGAGTCATTTATTTTGAATAGCATAGATTAGTGTTTAACAAAGTCCTAACATATATTTATTATATTAAAACACAAATGGTGGCAGAGTAGAAATCAATTTAAGGTTTTAATACAGCCTCCAGACTAAGTAGGCAAGACCTGCCCTTGACTAAGCAAACAGGATCAGGTCTAGAGTCTGGAGATTTTCTATGTGGTCGTTAATCAGATCCACGACTATCCTTTCTATAGCCTTGCATATGAGGCTAGTCAGATTCATGGGTGAGTACTTTCCTGGGTTCCCCCTTATCCAGAGGTATGACTGCCGCTGTCCTCCACTCTACTGGGAGAAAACCTGTCTAGAGAGATCTGAGTGAGTCCGCTAGGTCATGTTTCATTTTAATTTAATTGCACCCTGGGATTCAGTCAGGGCCCACTGATGCAGCACTTCTAGCTTTTGAGAGCCCAGTGATGACCTGTTCTTTTGTGATAACAGGGAAAGGAATGGTAGTTGGTATTATGTAGGGAGTGGCCAGAGGTGATGAGGGGACGAAATCAGGGATGACTTATCAGCCAGCAGGTTTGCTATTTCTTCTGGCAGAGTATGGGTAGTGCCATCTACAGCCAACTCAGCACACTGTTGAGTGTTTCCCTTATGATTTCGGATATAACTAAAAATGCTTTGCGATTATCTTTTGCTTGGAGGGGCTATTTTATAGTCTTGTGTTTTGTTTCTGAATACTTGGCTAGTTCCTTGATTTGCTTGTTGAGACTAAGGAGCGATTTTTTCCTCTGTTGTGTACCCTCAGTCTTACTTCCAGACAGGAATTTCTTCCTTCTGTTGTGTAGTCTATTTATGCCACGGGTACACCAAGGTGACTTGCTTTACCGGCTATACCTGGTTTAGTTCGGTCAGATACTGCTGTTTTTAAGCAGTTGTTTAAGTGGTTGTACAGGTCATTTGTGTTTACTTCTGCATAGGCCTCTGTGTTTTCAGGGTTAGGGGGAGCTTTAAAATTACCTATGCTATCACTTAACAAAAGGTAATTCACCTTGGAAAAATTCTTAAGGTTTGATGGGGGTTCTACCATTACATTTCTAAGGAAATCAATTTATGATCCAATCTTACCAATGAGAACATTACAATGGAGGGGTGCAACATTCCCCCATGTTTGAGAATACTAGGTCAAGTATACTTGATATTTGAGCCCCTAGTGGGAGTGCAGACCAGCTGTTCCAGAGCATTTGCATTGAAAAAGTCCAGGAATCTCTGAGCTTGCATGTTAGTGGTTGTGTACATTTCCTAGTTTATGGAGAAGTAGTTAAAATCATCATGAGTAGTCCATCTGGCTGAATGATACGCGATTCAAACAACTTCAGGTATGCAGACTGGTTTTCATGGTTAATGGTTGGGGTGCCTGTAGATAGCAATGATACGGTGGAGGGCTGTAGCTAGTGATGATACGGTAAGGGATTTTGGCTATGGTCAGCTGGACATGGAGTAGCGTAAGTGAGCCATCCTTTTTTATGTAAATGGAAACCCCTCCCTTTCATTTGCTTCTTTTCAGAGGGTGGTCTGAATGTGTGTGATACTCACTGCAGCCTTGCACTGCAGAAAGCACCTTGAACTATGTCTCTAACTGCACAGATGTCAGCATTCTCTATAAAGAGAGCTTCCAGGGAGTGCAGTTTATACCGTCAGCTTGGCAATAGAAGAATTTCTTACGATGGTAGGTCTGTTGGTTTGGCACTGCCTAAAAAAGGCACTATGGGGTGGCTAATACCTTGGTCAGTATTCGAAAGACTAGCCACGCCAGATGCAGATGATTTTTGGAAAAGCAGCGTGGTTTGTAGATCATGTTGTCCCAGACAGACAAATACTGGATCCACTTGGAATGACACGAGAAGCTAAGCCAATTATTGAAAATAATTTTCTGCTTGCATTGTGGTATTCTTGGTAAGCATAGAATGCTGCTCCTTGCAAGGCTCACACCCACCTGAAAGAAGATATGTACTCAGAGAGGACCATTATGTCTCTTCATACAGTCCAGGGAGGCAAGTCTCAGGTCATTCACACCCACATGGACTAGGCATCATACTGGTAGTTGTGGTTGAGTGACCCGAGTGCCAGTGTGATCTGGCAAATCCTAGCCCCCGATAGGCAACTGACTATAACCCTCTCTTTATTCAGCCTGGTGAGGAGGGCATATGTGTGTCTCACAATGGAGTCTCCTGTTACTAAAATGTTTGAATGTGTGGTGTTTTGACTTAGGGTCTTGCTTGTGGAGACACCATGGTGTGCATTTTTGTGTGTAGTGGTTGGTATTGACTTGGTTTTGCTTGCATGTGGTTTCTGAAGGCAGCGAATGGGAGGCCTCTGAGGTTTTGGTAAGTTACTTGTTAGTACCTTCACATATGTGGGTATATGTGTCGAGACCTTAATAAGTAAGGGAAATGATGTGCATGTCCCGACAACCTGTTTATCATCTGATTTGTCAGTATGTGAGAGTTCTCAATTTTCATAGTGTGACTACATCACTCACATACTGTGTTTCAGGATTAAGTGATTGTTAGTATACATCAGACAATCGCTACATTGGCTCAAGATGCCCAAGTCCACCAGGCTGGCCACAGAAATAGCAGGAAAGTGCCTATCCATGGTTTCAGGCTTTTTACGATGGGATTAACCAGCAGAAGAGCGGGTAGATTTAACTGGACTGAGATGACAGCACATGGACTGAGAATGGGTTCTATACTCAGCGTGAACTGCAGCCATCTATTAAGGTGATGCTGCTCTGTGCACAGCCCATACACTCCTAGAACAGCAGGTGGACTGGGGAAGGTTGCAGAGATAGTTATTCTAAGGGAAATTTTAACTTAAAAAATGTTTGCATCTATACAAGGCACTGCTAACTTCCATTCTACAGAGAGCAGGTTAGTGCAAACTCTGGACTTGCGCAGAATCAGAAAAAATGCTTTACAACAGCAAGACCCACATACCAATCAGGAAAACACACTATAGCCAGCAGCCCTAACTCAAGCAGGTTTGCTACAGCACACCTCTGCCAAAAGAGTGCAGTCAGAAAACAGTTTTTTTTTTTCAATAAACATCTTTATTAAATTATAAATGAAAAACCAAGCAGCATTGACACCACTTTGCAAACATTATACATCACTTATAATCTACTCAGTCATTGTCAGGTGAGCATTAGATGGCTCATTCAAATCCTGTCTCTTAAACCTCGTTCCTTCTCTGCATATATTTGCTCCCACAACTCCAACTTTTTCTATGTAGTTTACTCCATCCCTTTTCTAAAGATCCCAGTTCCAGTTGTTTTATCTCTATAATATTCACTACTTCTAGTAAAGTTGGTCTAGACTTGGATTTCCATTTTCTAGTAATTGCTTTTTTGACTGCCACCATAATTAGACTCAGCAAGCCTTTACTATGTCTAGGCAATTCCAATTCTGTATCATAGCTGAAAAAAATCATCTCCCCAGTCAATCCAATCTGCTCACCCAGCATCTATAACACAGCAGTCTGTAGGGAATCCCTAAAGTCGGCCAAGCTCATTACAGTCTCAAAAAACATGTTCCCAGCCACCTCCTGCCCATCATACCTCCAACATTTGCTATCCACCTGAGAAAAAATAATTTGGAGTCTACTTGGGGTATAAAAATACCTATGCAAATGTTTCCAGGCAAGGATCCTACATTTTCTAGAGTTTGTTGCACATTTGTGATATGTACATATACCCCCCCATTGTCTCTTTGTGAATTGCTTATCCAACCTCTCTTCCCAATCCTTTATAAGTTCATCTGATAGAGTCTTATAATTATCATGCAATATTATATATGCTCTACTAATCATTCCTTTTTTTTACTGGCAGCTTCTCTTCTAGACTCTATTAAAAACTCTACCAGTGCTGGTCTTTCATTTAGGACCCCCCCTATTTCTTTCTCTCCGCCTATACTCGGATATCAATCCTTGATAGAGAAGGCAATCTCTAACATGCAGTCTAAATAAATTCTTAGCCTGTTCTCGTTCTATTAGCCTTCCCTTTCTAGTTGTTTGCTCCCAATACCCTGGTTCCTTTACCAGTTCTCTCCAATAAATTCCAGCCCCCTCTTGCCCATTATCTGTATCCCTAACCACAGTCATCTCTAAATCGGCAGAATCTCTTTTCTTCATTCTCGTGCTGGTTTAGTTCTTAGAACACTCCCTACTATTTTATGAATATAATACTCTGTATGACTTTTGTTGTTCTCCTTAAGAGTCTGCATCCAAAGTCCCAATCTCTCCTTACTTCTTGAGCATCATCCTGTATCATCATTACGCCTTTCCGCTTTCAATTATAGTTTTCTGCTTGTGTTGGGTAATCCTAGTCCACCTTGTTCTATTTGAAAAATCATCTTATTCCACTTGACCCTTGCTGACTTCCCTTCCCAGTTAAAAATCCTTCAACTCTTTTTTTAATTTTTATCCACAGCTTCTCCTCTGTTTGATAAACATATGCCTGACCTGAGTATAAGACTAAAGGGACTAAACATTTTATTTGCTTGTATCTTAGTATCCATATAACAAAGCTTCCAATTTCTCATTTTTGTATCATCCTCTGTTTAGTCTCTTCCCACATATCCTTAGCAGAAAAAAAAGTCATTTCTAATCCATACTCCTAAATATTTCATTTTGTGTCCCATAAATATGGATATTGGACTAATTTGTGTGTGGGTACATAATTTACTGCCATTGCCTTTGTTTTAGCATCATTCATTTTGTATCCTGAGAAGATTTGAAGCAGTCTTAAAAATGTTCCACAACACTGCAATGCCTCTTTCTGGTTTTGTCATGTATAAAAGAAAACCCTGTCTTTTTTTTTTTTTTTTTTTTTTTTTTTAAAAAGAGCTCAAGGGCAGGGAAACCACACAATCCAGATATTAGCGTCCTTTTTGCAGACACAATGTAATAAGGTACTCTAGCAGCAGTAGAAACAGTTCAGCTTTGAAACACTACTAAAGTGAGGTAAATGCAACACATACAGGATGCTCCTTAAATACAGTAAAATTATCAGAAGTGCAAAAACGATACTTATGTTATTTTAGCAGCTGATGGCTGAGTGCAAAGATCCAAGGTAATGGAGTTTCCCCAGACGGAGAACAAAATACAAACAGAAGATAAATACAACCAATACTGTTTAAATATCTTTCTAAACAGCAAAGCCACTTTCAATCTTTCTATTCTTTCTGCCTTAGGCAAAATCCATGAAAGGACTGCCTACTACAGCTTTCTACGTGCCTTCATCAGTACCACATTCTATACTGCTTCTGGCCAGGACAAAGCACCATGACTGCCTTATGGTCCTTTATGGACGATATCCGTCACAGTATGAACAAATAACCTCACTAAGGCATTTAATCTCATGGACAACACCCTACTTCTAAACAAAATAGCAGAAACTGGCATTAGCACAGAAGCTTCTGCCTGGCTTAAAGACCAATAGACTGGTCAGAGTCAAAATATGGACTCTGAACAGTCTCTCCACTACATAAAGGTGCACCACAATGTTCCATCCTCGTTCTCCTACTATCTCTATTAGCCCACTTCCTTATGAACCTCCCTATCTACCACTGAACTTGTGTATTGATGGTCATCTACAGATTGAATGTCAGTGTGGAAACAGTTTAATCACAACTCCAAACCAACACAGACTCCCTGCACCAAAGGCTACTCAACCTCAAATTAATTCTCAATCCATCCAAAACAAAACTAACCAGTACTCCCAGTTCCCTACATCACGTACTCAAAACACTACCCAAACAGAAACAGATGCATCCTTTAAATATTTTGGGATTTGATTAGATCATTCACTGAACGTTATTAATTTGACTTTCTTTACCAGATTAGAGCACAGAAGAATTCTGCCCAGTTTCAGTCTCAGCCCAGGGTCAATAAATGACCAGATGTACAAATTAAATGAGAGGACCACCACATTTAAATGATAGCAAATACAATACAATGATGCTAGAAATACAAAGGAAACATACATGCATTGATATACAATACGTACAAAGGCCTGCAAAACATTTGTGAAGTTACGTTAAAATCTGCTACAGATGTGAAAGGAGCAAAGGATATTAGTGGAGTAGTTCAAGCAGAGAAGCGTTAAATTAGATTTGCATTGTATGACTTGATGGGTAGTACATACATTCTGCTCAATCAACTAAATGAGATTCTAGTAGAGAAAAGAACAAGAAATAGGAAAATTAGACCATTTTCAAGTAGGAGGGACTCCCACATTTTGAGACAGAGCACCAAGGCTGCAAGGTCAGAGATTCGTAGCTTGGAGAGAGGGATGTGTGTTACAGGCCTTGACAGATTCAAGTTTCTTAAGTTGTATGGGGGGGTCATCTTAACAGGTTTTGAGGTCATAGGAAGGACAGCATGTCGAAGCTTTTAGCAACTGTGAGTACTGAAACGGGTCTGCTATGTTTAACTTGGAGCTAGTTTGCCTTTTTTAATGTTGTGCAGAGGTCATTTCTGGGGAAGTGTGTGATAAAGCTACATTATTTGTTTTTTACCACCTGAGTAGTAGTGATGTTTTCTTATTCTGCTGACACAAGAGAGCTCCTGAATACATCCTGAGGGAGTACAATTCATTTCCCTACTGCTGACGTGGTAGAGTACAAGAGAAAATCAGCCATTTTGCACCCAAAAACTAGGGGATTAACTTTTCTGTATGTCTTTTCAAGATGCAGGTTGAAGTTGAGTGGGGGGGGGGGGTCTAACCAGAGATTAAGATACTTGAAAGAGAAGACTTGCCCTGGGGATGATTGTTGTGAACTTGACTGTTAACATTTTTACGGATCTGCTACCCTTATGTTTAGTTCCAAACAGCACAGATTTAGTTTTGGTTGCATTTAGTATGAGTTTTGTAGTAATCCACTCACTTAGGTGATTGAAAGGCAGATTGTAAATCTTGCTGCAAGTTAGCCAAGGAAGGGCAGA
This sequence comes from Protopterus annectens, assembly GCF_019279795.1. Lineage (NCBI taxonomy): Eukaryota > Metazoa > Chordata > Ceratodontiformes > Protopteridae > Protopterus > Protopterus annectens. The sequence continues at coordinate 189,772,586 of NC_056725.1, read as the reverse complement.
GGACCATGTCATCAGAGTATAAGATGACAGAAAGGGGAGGTAGATCCAGTGGAAATTTGTAAATGAAGAAGGGCAAGAACAGACCCTTGAGGTACACCTTCAAATAAAGGAAAAGTGTGTGAGGTGCATGAGTTACAACACTGAAATGGCGGTTAGTCAGATAACTTTGAAACCAGGGGATGACATCAAGACTAATGCCTAGTTCTGAATGGTGGCGTATAAGAAGTATTTGATGGCTCTTGTGAGATCTGCAAAAACTGCACCAAAATACATGCCTTTGTCCACTGGCATAAGAAATTCATTAGTGTTGTGGCAATGCTCCTCCCTGACCCGAGGCCATGCTCCTTTAGTGACAGAGGATGGTTATCTATATATTCTGTGAGCTGCAGGTAAACATTTTTCTCAAAGATTTTGCATAGGGTTAGGAGGATGGAAATGGGGCAACAGTGCTCAAGGAAGCGTGGGTTGTTTTTGTTTGGGAAGTGGTTTGGCTATGGCAGATTTCCAAATATCAGGTATTGTGCTGACAGTAAGACATATTAAAGATGTGTTTTAGGAGTTGACACTGAGGACACAACAGTGACAGATGAACTATGGGATGACTATACCTGGGGGTCCATCCAGATGTGTCTGTTCCAGTAAAAGGAGAATTTCATTGGACAAGATCTGCTGAAAATAGAAGAAAGAAGATATTGTGATGGGGGTTAGGAACGTGTGTGGGGTTTCATCACAATTGGGAGGTTACTAAAGTGTTTGTGAAAGTCATCTGCTGACAAGCTACAGGATATAGTTGAAGTGTGAGGCATAATAAGTTCTGTGAAGTTACTGACTTCTTGCCAAAAATTTTTTAGAGCTCCAAGAGAGTTTTGGAGACATACTATTAAATGACTTGTGTTTTCTGATGACCTTAAGTTAGTAAAATGCGCTCTGTTTTCTGAAGTAGCATTAGATTTCCAAGATTGCCAGGATTCATTCCAAGGTTTGACTGTGGATTTTAACTCAAGAGTTAGACACTGGTTGGTGAATTATTGACCACTGAGAAGACAGAAGCCACTGCAGAATTTGCATGCGAAACCTGGCGAGTGGAACTAGCACAATTGCTGTGGTCATAGATCTTAAGGTCTGTAGAACATGGCAGACGGGTACCTTCTTGTTTCTGATCAGCTTTGAAGTTTGCCGTCTTGACTGTCAACACCCTTGAAGGAGGAAGTCTCGCAATCATCTGACTGGTGTCCAGTAGTGTCCCTATGAACTCTAGTGTTTGAGTGGGCACCAAAGGAGACTTTTGATAGTTTATGGTTACGCCTAGCTTGGAGCAAAGATGAAGAGTAGAGTCTTGTGTGAATAAGTAGATGCTTGGTTGGGGCAGATATCAGCTAGTCATCTAAATGAGGAAAAACACCCAGAATCCTTGTCTCAGGCGAGTTGCAACCACCTCCATGCATTTCGTAAACATTCTGGTGGCAGTAATGAGACCAAAGGGCAGTGCTCCAAACTAGCAATAACTGGCTCTCAGCTGGAAGCATATATATCTTCTGGAGCATCTATCCATTTTTATATGGTAGCACACATCCTGAAGATCTATAGAGCACATCCAATCATCCTGTTCTAGAAAAGGAAATCTGGACTGCATCATGACCATTTGGAACTTGCAACGTTGAACCGGCTTGTTCAATCTGCTAAGATCAATGATTGGTCTCCAGTCCCCTGTTTTCTTTGGAACCAAAGAGAACCTTGAGTAAGTTCCCAATCGTCTCTGCTCTCGGGGGTCCTCTTGGAGGAGTTTTCCTAGCAGTTTTTGAATTTGGGTGACTGCCTGATCCCTTTGACTGGGTGGAACATCTGGGATTTTTTTTTGTTGGGAGGGGGTTGATGAGAAAAAGGAATTTGGTAACCCCTGGATATTACCCTCTCCACCCACAGATCGGAAGTTATCTTTTGCCAGGTTCTCCAATGCATGGATAGTCCATCCCCAACTCCCTCCAGAGGTGGACAATCAGGCCCTTTTCAGGAGCACTAAAAGAACTTCCCGAAGAAGCACTCCTGGGACCTTTGGTTCTGCGGACCTACTCTGCCATAAGGGCAATGTCTTCCATTATTGTTTCCCCCTCTGCCTCTGGGGGAAAACTTTGTTTGTATCTTGGTAGGACTCTTGAGACTTCTTGAACCACATCTTTCCATTGCCTCTCTGACCCTTGGTATAAGGTCTCAGACGAGCTGAAAAATTATGCCCACAGCAGATAGGGTCTTGCCTTCCTTCTCACACCAGCATATCTTTGGCTTTGGGTTCAAAAATAGAGAAGTGCCATCAAACAGGGTGCTGACAAAGACTTAAAAGGTTCCACAAAATCGCAAAGGCACAAGCAGGCATACCTCCTCATAGAGTTGCCAGAACCCACCATCCTGCTCATTCCTTTGGCTGCATTCACAGTGAGCCTCATAGAAGAGTTGGCTACTGAATGCAGGGTGATTAACTGGGAAGCTTCCTTATCTTAAGCTCCCTCAGCTACTGCTCCTTTAAGGGTACCCGAGAGCACCTTGGCCAGATCCCTTTGCAACCTGGTGAAATGAGAAGGGTAATTCAGCGACAGCAAGGCAAGATTGCTGATGCAAAGACATTCTTCCCACATCTATCCATCATCCTAGAATCTTATTAGGAGGATGGATAGTCAAACTCTCCTCAGAGAGCTCCTTCTTTGTCGCTGCCGCCACAACCATGGTATTTACTGCAACCCCTTTTGTGCAGAAGGTCCTGAGGAAGTGGTTATAATTTTATTTGTTGTCCAGGGAACAGACCGAGTCTGGGGTCTACCATGCCCACCATGAGATCAAACCTATGAGCTCATCAGTGGGTGCAGTCACTCGAGAAGTAGATGAGCAGGAACCAAACACACCCAGGTACACCAAGGCCTCAGGTAAAGGATTGCTGGACTGCCAGCCACCCCTGTGTTTCAGAATCTCCCCAAAGGACATGTTCTCAGGAGGTGACCGTGGGGATCCCTTACCTTGAGCTCAGTGACCTCCATGGCTGCCTCCTCTGTGGAGTCCAAATGCTTCCTCTTGCATAATCTCTTCCTAGGGACTTCCTCAGTGGGATAGTCTGGGGAGGTTATCGGAAGAGTCGGGGGTACCTGGAAGAGTATCCTGGTGCATGAGGTCCTGCTGTCCCCAATGAACTTGGTGGTTAGAAGAGGAATGCAGGGTCTTGCTGGGATAATGGATCAGAGGGGGCAGGTGACTTCTTAGTTGCAGTGGCAGGTACAGCCCTCTCCAAGGCCCCAAAGGCTGATTGCTCCTGAATGGACGAGGACTCTGGCTCTGACAAGCCATGCTTTTGGGATGGGGTCACACAGGGTTAAAGCCAGAGCAGAGCTCACCTTTGCCAAAGCTCAGAGGTGCATAGACTGCTCTGAATACCTGAGACTCAAGAGCACTTGGGGTTTGCAAGGTTCACTATGGCTCCAGGAACTCTCCAGCTCCAAAAATGCTGAGGAGCTCCAATCGAAAGTTTGATCTAAGGACCAGGACAACTTTAGATCAGAGCTAAAAGACATTGGGTGCATCAGATCAGACAGCTCCAAAGCTTGCCTTAAAGTTGGAGGAGGAAGAGAGAGCGGGAGAGTGGACAGCTTAGACAGACCTGGTACCTTAAGGGTCGAGGTCAAGGGGGATTTGGTGATGCCCTGAGCCCACAAAATCTTCTGCACCATCCATTCTACATCATCGTCAGTAAGGCTCCTAGTCAAATGGGAGGAAGAGGCAGGATGGAGCCCTTGGACTTGATAAAAAGGAGGAGGCTCCCTCGATGGAACCGGATCACAGGATGGAGAGTACAGTGTCCTCAGTAAAACCAAAATAGGTTTGAATGGGCTAGTTGTTGGATCTGACATCCATGGATCTGATCCATCCTTACGAGATAGGATCAGAGCTGAAGAAGTCAGATCCAACATGGTTTAGATCGCAGCCAAAGGCTTCGGTCAGATCAGAGACTCCCCAGAACCAGGAGATGTGGACATTTTCTTTTTTGGCTCTGAAGAGTCTGTCAGCGCCAAAGAAAGTCTTTTTTCCCCCTTTCTCCAATGGATTTAAAAGACAAGGATGAAGCTGGGCTCACATTTTGTTTTAGAGGATGTACCAGATTTATTATCTCCAGAAATAGCCTCCCTAATGGCGGAAGGCAACATGCCCCTTAAAATGAGCTTATTCCTCCTCTCTACTAAAAGCTTGATGACTGAATGAGTTGCAAATCGCACAATCCTCTTGCAAATGTAGGGGGCCAAGGCAACACGCACACACGCACACACACAGAGACGCACGCAGACGCACACACGCAGACGCACACACGCAGACGCACACACGCAGACGCACACACGCAGACGCACACACACACAGACGCACAGACACAGTGCACGTCGCTGACAGGAATTTTATGCCCGCACTCTGTGCATTTTTTGAAGTCAGACGGTTTCTCCACCATAATGCAAAGGGACAGGCAGAGAACCCACTCACATAACCACACACACACTCAGAAATAACAGGATAGTGAAACAGAAGCTTTTTTAACAGACAGAATAAAGGTAAAGGGGAGGGAAGTAACCTATAAAAACGGTTACTGGCAGGAATGAGAAAAATGAAAGTAACCCAATTAAAAGACTGTTACTGCGAAGAAGAGCTACAAACTATTAGGGAGAGGTAGAAAAGGTTAAATACACTACAAACTTACAGAATAGGAGATAAAAGAGGTAAAAAGACTAATTATATGACCTACCAACAAGAGCTAGCTGATCGGACCACATCTTTGCAAAGCGTCAAACAAGATCTGAGGTAATGGGAAGAGATCCATTGTGGGTAAAGGGAGGTATCCAACAGCATTCTGTTTACCACGGGCTTGCTAACAGCAGAGCTGGATCTGATGGATCGGATCCGAACCCATACGCGAGGATGAGATGAAAAATTGACTATCGGATCTAAAATTTCTCATCTTCATGATACTTGCACAGTAATTATTTCATTTGTAAACATCAAACCTTCACATAATCCAACATCCTAATCACAGATTAGTCCATAGTGAAACATGCTGATGAATCACTCACTAGACTGACCAAGGAGTTGCCTGATGGGAGCAAAGATTCACACACAGACACAGACACACTATTTCCATCACAAGTACACATAAGAAACTGTTATAGTACACATGGCTTGAGACGTACCTCCCTGAAGAGATATGATGGAGCTCTCATAATAATAAGAGTCAGAGGCAGTACATACCAAGCCTTGAGCTGCATTTTTATCATCACCAAGAATGATGCTGTAATACAAACAAAAGACAGATTTCAACAACTGGCTTAGCTTATGGAGTCACTCAAAGTGGGTCCAATATATATCAGCCTGGGAGGAGATGTCAGACAGTCATGACTGAAACACCACCCTCATCCTTGGCAGACTTAAAAACCAGAGACCAACAGGGAGGCACCTGGACAAACTGAGTATGGAATGGTTTCATTTTGTGAGGATGCTGTCATCATCTTAATGCACAGTGGCCTCCACAGCAGCAAACTCCACCTGTGCAAGTTATACTTACCCTAACACTAGATATTTGAATAATCACTGCTGCAGTAGCCCTGCCAAGCTTCAGGGCACCTTCCACATACCCAAACTGTCAAGCAGCTTAAGCAGAGTAAAAGACAAGTTTGGGTGCAAAGCCCAACAGAGCTTTCCTGCTGGCAGAGGGGGAGGTTGAGCCCTTAAAGGACAATGTTAGAACAACAAAATGTAGTCACACCAAGACATAAAAAACAAGGGGGAAAGTGGGAGGCAGCTGTGACTGCAGCAGCAATCCTTCGAACATCTACTGTTACAGTAAGTTTAACTTGCACGACTATACTGTAATGTTAACTAATATTGATCACTACTGTAGTAGCCTTAGCAATGTGGGTAGATTACCCTAGCTAACTACATTTGGGAAGTGGAAGGGGAAGAGTCCAGTAATCCCTAGAGAATGGTCCTAGCAAAGCTTGATTTGGTCCTAAGGAATCAAGCTTAAACAGCAAAAACTCCACAGTGGCTATAGGTGCTATACCAAAGGGATCCTAGGTAAAGAGGAGTGGTGGGAGGTACAACAAATAAGCACAGCAGAGTCACCCACCTGATGCAGCGGCAAATTGCTAGTCTGTTGTGGTGGCAAAAGCTGTTTGCTTAATTTTATTTCTTTTTGCAGATGGAAGAACCAACTGTGGGGCCGGCAGTCTGCTCCATGGTCAAGCCAAAAACAGTAACTCTTTCTCAGCGAAGCCCAGCAGCAATTGCCTAAAAACACTACCAGTCCAAAAAGTTTCTTTTTTGACAAAAGAAAATAAAAACATTAAGAAGTACTTTAACACACTATGCCAGCCCCACAAATGTAAAATAAAAACAGTTTCTCCAATGAAAAAAAAAAGTTTTCAGTTACTTTACACAACTTTTACAGTCGAAAGAAAAACTAGTGCTCTTTTTAAAGCCAGTGCATTACAGCTTTAAGACAGTCTGTTAAAAACACAACAAACTTTAAAATAATTTTCTTGAAGCAGAATGTAATAAAACAACAAAATTAAAGTTTTTTTTCCTGAAAGGGAACACATCTGCCCAGAAAAGGAAATCACAATCAAACTAGCAATCCTTGAAAGCCTCAGAGAAGCATACTCTTCTGCAGCAGTAAAGCACTGAAGGGCTTTGCACCTGAGCTGCCTGTCAGTTTGGGTATGTGGAAGCTGCCCAGCTGTTATACCCTAGGCAGGAAATAACCATATAGTTAAGGCTACTGCAGCAGTGATCAATACGAACGTCAGCAGAGGTCTCTGTCAAAGTAAACATTGGAGGTAGGGGATGAGAAAGTACCTCACTAGACATCCTGGAGCCTAGAAGGTCTTTCAAACTCTGAACAAGAGTCTCTGGTTGCCTTCTCAAAAGACCTCTCTTCAGAATGTAAAATGCTAACGCATGGAAGCGCTTTTTAACTGTATTCAACAACGATGCATGTTAGCTGCTACTTTCTTAATAAAATCTTAAAGAGAACCAACTGATGTCACGTTTTGAGCTCTAATTCAGTTCCGTATGACAATTTGGCTAAGAGGGGACTTGCAGTTTGCTTTAGGCAATGCAAGTATACTGTTTGAGAAATTCAGGCTATTTCAATTATTTAAAAGTACATCTTGGTTTGCTTATGTCTTAATAGTGCACTTTCTTTAGTCAAGCATACACTCACTTATGCTGCTTAAGAAGCCAAAAGTTAAACCCAGAGTTATGTTGGAAGTGAATTAGGAAATGAAAATATATCGCAGACAACTGAAGCCTCTCTTCCACGGGAAGGTATGCAGTTTCAAACCATGTCATCTGTGGACGAGGGGAATGGACAAGGCTCTATTAGCAAGTTCTATCCAGCACCTCTCTTTTGTCAAGGAGTACCTCCTAATCACCTGTACAGCTCCAGGTACAAAACATTAAAGCCATTGTGGTAGGAGCTGCAGAATATGCAACCAACCTAGAAGCTGTAATTCAAAGACCAGAGCTATAGGTCAACAGAAGTACCGCACCATTTTTTAAAATTGATTTGCTTAGTCAAATAATTCATTGTTATGACCATGAAAACTTGTTGCCGACGATGCCCAAATCTTTGGTTTGCAAGAGTGTATTGAAGAAAGAATTTTTTTTTTGTAGGCATGAAATACACTAGACCTGGATGCCTATAAAAAGCTCATGCTGGAAAGGGCTCACAGGTAATGCGGACCCCTATCTCTCCTGTTTTTATCCTTTCAGGAAAAGGACATTCTCAGGGCTGCATATGAGAAAAGGGGCACTTAATATGTTTCAACAATAACTACTCTACACAGGTCATTCAGAACAATCTGTCAAACCCTGCTCAAACTGCTGACAAAAGAGAAGCCCAGAGTGCACAGCATTTAAAACTCTGTCTGTTGGCCAACTTGCATATCATTCTAGGAAATTAAGGCACTAATACTAGTCAGAGGTTGGGGTGCCTTCATAAAAGGAGGGGGATTGGTGGAATTTTTCTGATGGGATGAACTGTGCTGCACACTGTGTGAAGCAATGCATATCTAACACAATTCCCTTCTTCTTCACCCCACCTCAAACACCCTAAGCTTATTTCTGCTAGTCCTGAGATTGAATCAACAATTCTACTCGCGCAAGTACACACATTAAATTGTGTCTATTTTTTAAATTTTTACTTCATTGTTGTGCTTGGGCTCTTTGTGAACATGTAACCTCCCCCCCCCACACACACACACACACACAAATACTACACAAGCTGCAGTGGCACTGATTTCAAGACACTGGACATTTTATGCTCTTCCGATGTTTGGAAATCATTACATTTCTACATCCAAACCTTGCAGGATAAACCTTAACTTTCCTGGGCCTAGGCTTTTAAACCTTTGTATATATCATTTAACTCTTACTAAGGACAATGCTGAGTAAACTAACAAGTTAGCTATAAATACGGCTTATGAAAAGCAGTTTAAGCTTTAAAATCACGAAAGCTTATGTACCATCTTGAATTTAATGTATCTTTGCATCAATGAATGAATCAGTGTTCTTCATATCAATACATTCATTCTACACTGTTTTAGAAATTTTTTCCGACTGTAGAAATATGCAAAGCTTCCCGAATGGCCTCACCTTTTGAGAAGTCCTATAGTATTTCTGCTAGGAGCACGTGTCCTTAATTAGTCCTGTACACTATGGTCACTGTATGTTCTTACCTCCGCACCCGAACAGTGACATTTGGAGGACTGTGGGGTAAATTTTACCCCAGCACCTTGAAAATCAAGTCTCCTTGTTGTCGATGGCTTAAGCTAGGATTTTTTTTCACATTTTACCTATTTATTATCTTAAGGGGTTCTTGCTTTTTTACAGAAACATGATTAGTTGCATTGCGTTTTTCTATAACTTGGTACTTGTCATGCCAAGAGATGGGAGGAAAGGAGGGCATTCAGAACCATGTAGGAGAACAATGTTGTGGCCTACACTGTCCAATGGTCTTCTATATTCCTAAGTGTTTTGGATCATGACATCAGTTGTTCGTGTGAATGGCATTCAGTCCTTGAAGCGAGTGAGGTTGCACGTGCATGCACACACTTACTCAAAGTATCACAGCAGTGCAGAAAACCCATTTTTTTAACAAGTGAATACATGAAGCTGATATCATGGGGATTTAACCATGTGGTCTTCTCTGACACCCTCCTAGTCTACAAGATAGGTAGCCATATACAAGTAAACCAATTATAAGTCTATAAGTGCATCCTGCAGAGGTGGTGTCAAGACAATCAGAATTACATTCCAGCACACTCAGAATACAACAAAAATATCTCCAATTATTGAAGAGGATGCCAATTGTCTTTCATTCACCAAGGACACTGGCTCACTGTGCTCTCTACACATTTCACTCTGGCCAGGATTCTCTCTGGATGGATGCTGGATGTGATTCTAAAGGATGTTGCTCTTATTTATCCTCTTACTCCCAAGTTTACTCATCCCCCTCACTATGTTACCTCCAGTCATAAAGATAGTATCTACATACCCAAGATACTTTGATGTTCACTCATCTCCCTACTGAAATGTCAGAGTTCACAATGGAGGGTACAGAAATTCTGAAAATGAAGACTAGAAATACAGGGGGAAGAGCGTATATCAAACATTGCTGCTCTTGTTTTTTGCACCTGGCAAACCACCAATGAGGGAGCAAGCCCCCTGCATTCACCCAACATATTATATTATTACAAAGATACCTTTCTAAGATCACCATCCTCAGACAAAAGGGAACATTCTCTGAAATGGCAAGCTTGGACTTTTAAATATGTACTTAGATATGTCTCCACATTCCAGGACTCTCACTGCAAGACTTGGTAATACGAACAATTACCATTTAATCTTACCATACAGGTGACCCCTGCTTCAATTCAGACCATGAGGTCCTGATATGTTATCTCATTCCTCTTGGGTCAGTTCCACCAAAGTCATGGAGGTTACATCCTTACTACACCACAGGAAAGGAATTCACTGACTATTTCCAAATTTACTCGGGGGGGGGGGGGGGGGGTTCAGGACTATGTGCCAGATTAATATTCACCACAGACACTGTGGGATGCTAATCAACATCTCCTCCATGCCAAGCTACAGCATTGGTGAATGGGCAATAGAAAGAACAGAACAAGGATCTAGTGCAAGATGAAAGCTTGAAGGTGCAATATCATATTAAAAAGACTCACACTTTAGCCTTGTTTTTGTTGTTTGCCTTTCGACTTTTCCTGGTTAGGGGTCGCCACAGTGGAACTCTGGTCCGCTAATGATTGGCAGTAGATTTTCAGGAACGCAGAGGTGCCAGCTCGACGTTCAACCTTCAACGAAGGCACGCCCATTTACGCATGTCTTTCGGATGCCCACCCAACCTCGGGGAGGACATGCAGACTCCACACAGAAGGCATTCCCCGCACTCTAGCGGAGAATCGAATGGGAGAACCTCTTGCTGTGAGGCAACAACGCTACTGCTGCACCACTGCCCTAATCAAAAAAAAAAAAAAAAAAAACAAAACCTGCTCTTGACAGGCTGCATTTGCAGTATTAAGTCACCCCAGGTCTATTCAAAGATTGGTGTGAAAGAGTAATGCCAAAACACGGCAGTCTTGATTGCTTGCACTTTCAGCTGGGGGAGGGGCTGTTGGTCCCTGCATCTCCATAAGGGGGTGGGGGTCATCCTAGCCTCAGATTTAGAAAAACAACTTTATGAAGCCTTGTATGTAGTTACTTCAGCCATGTAGGAGGCCAGGAAGCTTTGGACATACCAATTAGGAAGGAGGAGCTGGTTACAGCCACTGTTAAATGTCAATAAGCCTAGTATGGATGGACTTTCTTCAGACATTTATATACATCCCCTCCCAAACACACATGCCCAAGAATTACAGCCACTTTCTTAATCTATTCCACAAATGTCTCACTGCAATCAAATGAATGAAAAAAAGTACACACAGTGCAAAGAAATGCATCTCTTCCCTTCCCCCCAACATACCTCTCTACTGTGCCCGATTTTGCAGCATGTCCATGACATTTGCTTCATATCTTTGCTCTACCCTTTGAAATGGTTTGATTTTCATAATTACTGTTTGATGTAGCACCTCTTGCTGTTAACTTTTTAAGTTTAAGTTAAGATTTAAAATATTTTCTCCGATTTGGGGTTTATGTCATGCCATTATTGTTGGCTTTGGAACTGCAGACAGACACACACAAACACACACATCTTTGAATGCAGTTAACTGCATTAGCTCTCTTTCATTTTCACACACTTGATAAACAAGACTTTTTAAAGTGCCACTGATTTGGGGGGGGGGGGGGCGCAGCTCCTCATAACTGCTTTTTGCAGTCTTTTTTTTTTTAAACAGACACTCACTAGTCACTCCTGGTAAGCTGGCCCACTCCCTACTTCCAGACTTTCAAATGGGAAACAGGCTGGCCAAGCAATATTCCCAAGAAATAGCTAATGGACAGGGCTCTAACTGAGCCCAGGAATGTCCAACAAATGTCCCTATCCCCTGGCCCAAATGGGATGACAGGCTGGCAGTAATGGAGCCAATGGATGATGATCTGGGATGGTGCCAAAAACAAACACTACAAGCCCAGACTGCCTTTGAATAACAACAAACTAATAGCTACAGCTGTAAATGAATTTGTGATCAACAACTAACAAATGTTATAAATGATTGTGATTAGTATTCAAAATAACAAGTAAGGGAGCTAGGGTAGGGCATGTGACACTGCTCAGCTGCCTCGAGTAATGGGAAATTAAGCAGAAAGCTCTTAACTGTATGGGCAGAAATCACAGGACTATAATGGATATTTGCCAATGACATGGCTAAAAAGCACCTGTTCACCAATGTCATTAGATGACATTCTAAAGTCAAGCATTATGTCAGGCCATCCTTAACGTAGATAACTGTAGTATGTGCAACTCTACACCATCTAAATCAGTGAAACCAGAATGCAACAGTGAAACACAGGATGGATTACTGATGGAACATTCAATGATGCAGTCACAGGAGTACATAGTGGGAGCAGAAAAATGCCAGTACCGCATCCAGGGGGGGGGGGGTCTGCTGTGGTGTTTATGTGTTTGCTCGCACACATGTGTGGGTGCTGCAACAAGAGAGAAAAAAAAAAAAAACAGTTCAACTTTACTATGACACTCTGTCTCACTAAACAAATATACAGAATGACTCAATAGCTGTTTATAAGAGCAGAATTTTGGAATGAAACCCAACAAAATCCTACACGGTCTCCAAAGACACTGCCTGTTCTACAGAGCTTAACATGTAGAATACTTTAAAGGAACTGCTACTCTTCTGTCCGATACTGGGAAATCTCAGCAACTGCTACATAACGGACAGCTATGTAGCAGTCTTGGGAACAGACAGCTACAGAGGCTCACATAAGGCCAGAGTGGAATACGGTATGTTGGCCCGAGTATTTTATTAAATATGAATGTGATGCTGTGCATTCCCCAGCCACTGTGCTGAAACAGTATTTTTTTTCAATGGAAATCTGCATATCTCCCCAATATACTGATAAAACGAGAGATTTATAAATGTTGGTGCAACTTTGCGTTTTTCCAGGATATTCTTAGTTGGAAAGTACATACATCAGCTGTCGGAATTTTGCTCTTTTGTTCACTTTAAGATCACCTCAGTCATGCTTACAACACAATAAGCCTCTGTTGTTCCCACTTGTACCAGTGCCTCCCTTGCATCAACAATATCATGAAAAGAAAACCATGCCTAATACGAATGAACTAGCATCTATGACAGAGTGTGTGAAAGATTATCACACAGCTTCTCATGCCCTCACTCCTGGACGTCTTTCAGTTGAAAGCTACAGTTAAAAAATAATACTTTACAGGAAAACGCATGTAACCCATAAAACACAGCTGGTTTAAATAAAAAAAAAATCACATTCTATAAAAATACACAGCGTTGAAAGATCTATAAGCCAGTATGAAAAAAATCTATCCCAGAAACTTGTGACTACTTTTAACAAATCATGAGGAAAATACATTACCTAAAAAGTAGGGCAAATGCAAATGCAGTATGCAAACAGCTATCTTAAGTAGTAGGAAACAGTTTTTTTTTCTCTGCCAGAACACTATTTTAAAGGCCACTTCAGTCCATAACACCTGAAATTATCTTCCTACAGCCTTTGGTTGTGAAAACCTTCCAACTTTCACTGAACAATTTGGTAACAAAGCATTTTCCTTGTTTCATATAAATCAGAGGAAAAGTACCTTCAGGCATCATGCAATTTCTTCCTAGGAGACGAAGCTGGACTGTTATGAACAGGGGAGAACTTTCATGACTGCTGTGCGAAGGCCTGACAGAAGACACAATTACAATGACCTGGCACAACCTCGTGTGTTTTCAGATCTAGTACAAAATCAAGGTTAGAAGCATTGACTAGCAATGTCTTACTTCTAAAGATGCTGACCTGTTAAAAGGCTCACTTCTGAAGGACAGCTGCATGCCAAGCAACATAGCCTGAATCACTGCAGGAAAGATGTCAGACAGATCCAACAGAAACATTAATGACTGAGAAGCCTACAAACCTATCCAATTGTTGAACCTAGTACCCTCAGCAGCTGACATTCTCTTCCCCTCAATCTTTCCTCCATTTGTCTAGGATCCTTTGGAAAGGGTCAATAATCCTGATCTGTAAAACCCATTTTTGCCCCCTTCTGGCTGATCATCAATTGCCATCAGTTCCTCTCCTTGTTCATCAGTTCTATCAGACCTGCCACAGCCTTCCTTGTGCTCAACTTGACCTGTGTCCAGAGGCACTCAGGAAATCAAGGACACTGGTGCTGAATCAGACAGCTGCTGGGAATGTGTTTTAACCCCATCCCAGCCTGCAGAAGCTTTGCGAGCTGGGCACCTGCAGTATATGGGAGGTACATGCACACTTCTGCACAACACCCAACAAAGAGGTATACCTCTAGCAGCACAGGGATCACCCGCCAACCCTCCCCTTAATACTAACACTGCAGCCTCCTTACCCCCCCCCCCCCAGATGGATAAGACAGCATCAGCCTCTCACTTACTTCCTCTCCCAACTCCAGTCCTTCCACCACCCAGCCGCTAGTCGAACCCAGTTCATCTGGGATGTAGTAAAGGCTTTATCTCTGTGCACCACAGAGCCTGACTACACCAACCAATTTGGGATCTCTGTGAAATAATACTTCCATAACTTCAAACTAATTTATCACTTCAGTTTGGAAACTGACTTTTCCTATCACCTCTGGCCTTTTTCCCCTCAGCATCTTAAAAGCCTCTGAATATTTTGTGCACCCACATTGTTCCCTTATTTTTCTCATGTCTGTAACAAAGAGATCCTTCTAGTAACAGAGTGCAGAACTCTTAAAACACTGCCTGGGTCTGCCTCTCATCTTTTCCTCGATAAGGTGCCCCATCGTATCCCCATCTCAGCTCTCCCAAGTTAGCTGTTCTTTCTAGTAGGCTTCCTAAATTTGACAAAATTTACTGTTCCTATATTGTGCCTACTTGCCTGGATTCCCAAACTAGTTCTCCTTAGTGATCCATTCATCTCTTTCCAGCTGCACCTGGGTCTACCTTATTTTTCTTGCACCCCTCTAGAAGCTTCTGCATTCTCATTTCCTTTCTTTCTGGTCAGTCTTCCACAGTCCTGGAGCTAAAACAGGCTGGCTCTGATGCACCTTCCACAGTTCCTGACTATTCCCCCTTTCCATCATCATCCTCTTCCACTGTCATGGTCTCCTCAGGGGCCTATTATCACTGTACCTTCTAACAGCCTCTGCTTTTGCCTCCTCCTCACTGCATAATCCTATAGGCTGCTCTTGCCTTTCCTTTTATCACACCTATCTTTAACTTCCTGGCTCTTGCCTGTGTCCTACCTGGCTTCCTATATGCTCTACTTTTTGCTTTCTACCAGCCATATCATCCTCATTCTGAATCAAACTTGTTCCCAATACTACTGCTAAATCCTCCAACAGGATTCTGCCACTAAAAGCCAGACCTCTCTCATTGCTTCTACCAATGTTGCTGGAAAACAGTATATTCTGCAGCCCCTCCCCCCATATTAGTCCCTCAATTGTTGCATCACATCTAGAAAATCTATCACATCTTGCCCCTCTCTTCCCTTCCATGTTCTGATCCCAGCACCCCTAAACACTGCTGCAGTTTCTCTTTTTAAGCCCTTTACTCCCAGCTAGTATACAGCTCAGAGAACTCCTGCCTGGTGCCCTGCAGAGTTCTACAGCAGCAGACAGACTTTGGAGTGATTAAGCATTATTTTTCTGCATTTTCTTGCTGCCTTTAGCTAATTCCGCCTAAAATGCCGATTTTCTAGAGTTTCTGTGATTTAAAAAGCTTGTTTCAACTACATATAGTACTTATTTTACTGACTGCACTTTAACAAATTCATTTTTATGTTTAAATTACCTGTTTAACTGTTGTAGGCTATACACCTCAAGTGTGATAGCCATTTCTGTGCATTTAAAGTGGGTTTTTTTTATATTGTATCTGCTTTATTTTCTGAAAAAAACAAACACACAAAAAAAGTTTTCCTGCCTTTCTAAGCTAGTATAGTCCAGTTTTCAGGATAGTGCTGAATTCAGGGCTGTGTTACAAGTTTCTGCGTTTGCCCATACCTTATTTGGATAGAAGGAAGTTTCTCTGTTCACTGTGAGAGAGGGAGCTTTGAGCAGCCTGTCCCTGGAGGAGTGGTTTCAGCCAGGAAATTAGTAGTTTAATGGCCATTTTGGGCTAATTTCTATCTCTTTCATTTCCCTGCTATAAAACCCGCATTTGAGTGGTTTTGCATACCGGGCAGCACTGGTTAGCTAGGGTATAACTATTCCCAGCTCCACAAAGTCTACTCTTCAATTTTTCCCTTGGAACTAGACAAACTTTCAACTTAAGCACTCAAACCATTCACTTCTTATCCCGGCACTTGCTCAAAACTCATAGCAAGCACTAATAAACCTTAGCACTAGACCCCCCCCCCCCCCCATACTGTAGAGAAGGACAAGGCTCTCTATTCGACCTTACCAGTCGATCAGTAAAATAGTTCACTGTACCTATCCAGGCATGTTCAAAGGGCAGTTTCAGGCATACTCTCTGGTCCAACTGGTGAATCTGGGCATTTTGAGGCAATGTTACAATTGCCTCATGTACACAGAAAACCCTCTCCTCCTTCCACCAAACACTAATACATGTGAGAGATGCAATTATATAGACAAACTGGAGGCTAAGCTCTCTCAACCCAAGACTTGACCAGGCAGTCAAGAGGAGAAGGGAATTACTTGCATCACACCACCAGTCTCACATAGACCTATGAAACCAGTACTGGCAAAAAAACACACATAAATAGAAGAAAACATACTCGGAGGCTCTAAATAAAAATCTGCAAAAGCAGAGACCTCCAAAGCAGACATCCAAGCAACTTCCACCCCCCAACATAAACCATCAAACACAAACTTCACAAAACCAGTGTGCCACACAATCACAGAGCTTAAGGCAAAATAACATACCCAACACACTAGTAATAGGCGACTCTATAGTCAGGCACACTGACATCCCACTCACTAGGCTGAACAAGGAGAAGGTTACTGTTAGCTGCCTGTTGGGTGTCAGGATCCGCCACATAACACAAGCACTCAGGTCCACTCCAGAACAAGTACAGCAATACCTCCCTGGACTACATGAAAAGAGACATGGAGGAGCTCTCTGATCACGTATCCCAGGCCGGTATGACCCTGACCCTAAGCAGCATCCTGCCCTCAACAAGAATGATACCACGGTAGAGAGAAAAAATTATCAATTTCAACAATTGGCTAAGCTTCTGGTGTCATTCAAAGGGGATCCAGTGTCTGTCAGCCTGGGATGACATGCTCGACAAGCCACGCTGCTTCGCTAGAGAAGGCTTGCACCTGTCACCCTTAGGCTTTCGAATACTGGCCAAGGCTCTTGCCACCCCCACAGTGCCTTTTTTAGGCAAGACTCAAAAGACAAACCCACCACCGTAAATAGCACAAGTAAAAACCAAGGGTAATACTACTCAATGCCAGAAGTGTAAACCTCAAAATGCACACACTCGAGGCACTCCTCAGTATGGAGAAAATCAATATATGTGCAGTAACAGAAACCTGGTTTAAGGCTCCAGAGAGCACCCCCCAGCACTACCAGGCTACAACTCATACCATACATTTCAGCCACAAAACCCGGACCGAAAAACAAAAGGCGGGGGAGTATCCATATTCATCAAGGATACCCACGCCTCCAGGTTAGTAGCACAGCACGATGCTTCAGAGATCATACATGTGCAACTAACAATGGGCAAAACTGCTATTCAAATTATAGCTTGCTACAGATCACCCAACATGTCCCAGGACCCCCACTCCGCATTCCTGGAAACGCTGGGAAACAAAGGTCCTACCAAACACCCTGATACTGGGTGATTTCAATTACCCAAACATTAACTGGGAGAACTGCTCAAGTACAAACTCCCTTGCCAAACATTTCTTGAATTTATAAACTCAAATGCCCTGGATCAACTGGTCAACACCCCCAACAGAGGTGACAACATATTGGACCTGGTCATCACCAACATGGGCGACCGGTGTTCCACACCGGAGATCAACTCCTCGCTGGTTAGATCTGATCATAAACGAATCACTCTGGAAATACACATTCCGCCACAACCCCCAGTCAAAGAAACCACTGTGAAAAACTTTTAAAAAGCAAACTTCACGTTACTCAAGACCGAGGTGGGACGTTTCAAAACCCCCATGCTAAAGGATAATGCTGTCCAAGCTGCAAAATCCTTTACTAATGCACTCTACAGGCACCTACAACAATGCACAGATCGTGCTATCCCAAACAAAACCAAGACTCTCTCCTCCAAGAAAAGGAAACCAGTCTGGTGGAGCCCTGTCATAAACAAGCTATACAATAGGAGGAGGAAACTAGTACAGAAAAAGTGTAAAATCCCAAGAAAGTAAGACATCTTTGATCAGAATCAGCAAGAAACTACGTTCCCTCATAAAATCATCCAAGGCTAGCTTCGAAAGAAAAATTGCCATGGACTCCAAAGATAACCACAAGGCATTTTTAGCTGTCAAGAATCTAAGTGGCAATTCTCAGATCTGCTCGGAGTTGGTGCAGAAAGGCACAAAATACACTGAACCGACCGATATAGCCAACGTCCTGGCAGACAGGTTCAGTGCAAACTTCACCCCCCTCTCACCCCCAAAAGGGCCTCAAGCAGATGCCCTATGCAGCTTGACTGAAGAAACTCCAGCTGTACTCGGTTGCATACCGCCTACTCAGAGGTGATCGCTGCCTGACATACAAGGCCATGTCCAACCCAGAATTGATGGACATGCTCCACCTAAAGAAAACCATATCCCCTCGAGCCACACGCTCCAGGGATTTAAACCTCACCACAACAATAAATTGGACGTGCTGGAGGGATAGATTCCTGTCCCAGAGACTTTCCATGCTCTGGAACAATATTCCAATCTACATTACGCAGAGCTCCTCGCTAACCCTCTTCAAGAGAAACCTTCACGAGTGGATGGGAAAAAAAGTTTACCCCAGGGATCACTTCAATGGCTCTGCTGGATAGAGTCACAGGGAACTAATCTAAGGGGGCGGCGAAAGCCAACAAATTCCGGCTAGGCTTATAAATGCCTTCGGGCAGATAACCTAGCACCTACCTATGAACCTATCTACGGTCAAGTATCTTACTTGAAGATTTCTTGCAATAGTCTCTTGGGGCTTCTTTGCTTCTCTTTTTCTACCTAATCAATCCACTTGCACAGGTCAGTGTTGGCATGGAAGTCCTGTTCTACTCTGCCTAGTGCTATATGTGGGAGCCCAGAATATACGGTTTAAAATAGCATTTAAAAGTGCTATTCAAAATAAGTGACAGCTGCCTTTTTTTTTTGTTAAATCTAGAGGTAAGGATCTCCGTTGCCTTCTACATTACCTTTCTAATCAGTAGCAGACTGGACTGCAAAAATCCAGCTAGTTAACCGATAATTACCTTTGGGCTATATCATGCTACAAGGCATACTCACTGTGGTGTCAGCACAATTGTAATAAGTATTCTTCTGAATCCTAGCAATTATGTGCAACTTACATTACCTCTCAATTAACACAGATTTTCCCCTCATATTTCTAGCCTGTCCCTTGTAAATTTTATTGACTTTATAGATAATTAATGAAGATTACGGTCAGTCAATATTGACAGAAATTTAGAGTTGTATGCTTAATTTCAGAAAATGCATGTTGAAGCAAACCTCGTGTTCTGTTAACCTTTTGCATGAATTAGATTAATATTTAAAAACCGCCCCCCCAATTACGAGCCTTTGCCCCACATTCTTGAGCAAGGAAGTTGAGAGCTTAAGTACTAGACACAAGAACAGCCTTTTTCAGCGGATCATAAACAGTGAGAAAAACATGGATTGCACAGATACAAAACTGAGACACAAAAGAATTAATAACACTGACTGAATGACAATTGGTTTATCCACCAAACCAAGCTAAAGGCGTATGGGGTGGATCAATGCAGTTGTTAAAGTTGTGTGTAACTTATGATTACGTTTTCAGAAATAAGATGTTTTATGGAAAACAGGTACCTATAGGTTCATAGGTAGGCACCAGACTATTGGCCATAGGGCCTATATAAGCCTAGCCAAATGGTACCCTGGCTTTTGCCAACTAAGAAAATTATTTTCCTGTGCCCCTGTCAAGCAGAGCCACAGAAGTGATCCCCAGGGTGAATTTCCCATCTCCCATCCAATCAAGATTTTTCTTGAAGAGTGCTAATAAGAAACTTTATTTGATATAGATAGGTAGTTTGTTCTAGAGTATGGGAAGTCTCTGGGACAGGAATCTATCCCTCCAGCATGTTCTGTTTATTGTGGTGACAAGGTTTAGGTCCCTAGAGCATGTAGCCTGCAGAGATTGGGATTTCTTCAAGTGGAGCATTTCCAACAGCTATGGGTTTGACATAGCTTTTTATGTTAGGCAGAGATCGCCTCTGAGTAGGCGATATGCGACAGAGTAAAGCTGGAGTTTTTTGAGGCTGCCTGCGCAGGGCATCTGTTTGAGGCCGGTAATCCTCTTTGGAAAGGCTGCAGAAATACCTTACAATCGTTGTAGATGTCTTGTGAGGTACATACCAAAAAGGGCATTGTACTCTATAATGGGTATGATGAGTAGAGGGGAACAATAACCTCTTTTTTCCTGGATGAGAAACCTTTTGTGATGAGGTGTGCCACATAGAAAGATTTCCTGACTATTGTGGTGATGTGATTATCAAAAGGAGAGACTACTGTCCACCTGTGTCCCAAGGTCTCATCACACTTTCAGTGTTAAGTCGACTATCGCCTATGTGGTAGTTCATGGGTACAGAGTTTTTACCAAAAGGGATGACAATGCACTTTTTGGCACTGAGCTCGAGGCCGTGGCTTTGACACCAGCCATCTGTTTCAGTGAGGCCCTTTTGTAGGATGTCCACATCGTTAGGAGTTTTGATTATGGCTCCTAGTTTGCAGTCATCTGCGAACTTTGTTAGCCAAAGACCTTCTGTGTTAGCCTGTACTTCAGCGACGTAGATATGAAAACAGGAGATGACCCAGGACTGAACCCAGTGGTACTCCACTTGTCACTGGTCTGAAGATGGATTTAGAGTCTGCTACCTTCACAGTGTGGGTTCTGTCAGTGAGCCAGTTGCCAACCCATCTTGTGACATAGGGATTTATACCTAGTTTAGTGAGTTTATCTATAATTCCAGAATGGGGGATGGTGTTGAAAGCCTTGGCGAGATCTAGATAAGCTGTGTGAGCCACCTTACCCGCATCTACGGCTTTGGTGACCGCTTCAAAGAAGTCTATCAGATTTAGGAGACATGATCTGCCTTTTACAAATCCGAACTGGGTAGGGTCCGGAGTTTGGAGATTACCAATGTCATTGTTTATATATATATATATATATATATATATATATATATATATATATATATATATATATATATATAAAACAAAAATAAAATTAATAGCCAAATAAGGTAAGGAGAGGCATGCTAACTTAACGTTTCCTGCATCACCTGATAATAACAAGGGAGCAGAGGTGATGGGTTCAGCCAAATTATGTTATTAGCAATCGATGCAGTCATCACAGAAGAACATAAAACAAAAATGGTGATACAAAGGCAAAAGGAAAAGCATTGCTGTCAAGACCTGTGGTAACATATGTTAGGTGTATTTAAAGTGCTTTGATCACATTCATAGGTGCACAGTGGCATCTAGTGAGTTAAGCGACAGTATGCGCTGATGTTGTAATGTGGTATTTATTTGGCGTTTTTTTTTAATTATTATTATTATTATAAAAAGCTTTGTAAACTTTTTATTAAGCCACAGTCCAAATAAATCTACTGTGGCCATCATGACGTCTCTATAAACACAGCTTGCACTGCATCCATAGATTTTGACAGTGCACCCATTAAAGCCTAGGGATGCACTTCACACTCATTACCATATCACCAAGGTTAGTTTACTTTTAAGTTCAGTGGCATGATTGTAGAGGAAAGCAGTGATATGAAAAGCTTTTCCACCAGCAAGAGCAGCTGCCAGACACCTTTTAAAATACTGCAGAAATGTTCTGAACTTTGTGGACTATCTTATGTAGTGCAAAGATAAGAAAATGTTGATGACCAAATCACTTTAATGTATTACTAAAATGCAAAAATTCTGTGCACAAGCATGCAGTAAAACAACTTCTGGAAGTGGACAACCTATGGAGAATGAATGAAAATAAATCTCAGAAACAGAGAAAGTGGGGATGATGCGTGAACAGAAAGAAGAAGAATCAGTAGAAAAAAAGGGAGCTACAAGTGGTACTGGTAAAGAGGGGACAAGACATGGATAATGGCAGGCAGACAGGAAAAGCAGGCCATAATAAAATGCAAGAATGAGAGGTCAGAGATGAGGCAGACGAGCTAGAGGTTAAGACTAGGATGAAACATAAAGGAGAGGGATAAGGATAATGTGGAAGTACTTTGGAAGAAAACAGGTAAAAAGTTCATCAGGAGCTAGATTATATATAATGGCCTACCTAGGTAATACTGTCTGTATTACATATGCACAGCCATTCAGGCAGAAAATGATTTTAGCTTGCAATTTCATTTGAACAGATTAATCTGTGGTGCTTTCTGGAGGAACACAGATTTTTTTTTTTTTTTTTTTTTTTAACAAAGCTTACTGACCCAAAGAACGTTCTGCTATTGCAGATATTTCAGGTAGACCAAAGCAGCAGCCAGCATCTCTGGAACTAACACGTGCAATGTTAGGATTGATTAAAGTAATTTCTGTAGTCCTTAAAAACAGTGAATGCCTCCGGTCTTACCCTACATATGTGTCCTTGACTATAAAAGGGGTGGTGCCTTCCAGTCACTTGTAACAAAACAAATACTGTATCTGGGGCAGACATGTTTCTTTCCACAGAAAGAATAACTACTCAGTATCTATACAACCAAAACTGTCACATTCAGAAGCATTTACGCAAGTACTTACCATCAGTCTAAGCCTCTCAAATCTCTACCTGCTAACAGCCTAATTTAAAGATGCACTGGCTTACTAAGAACCCAACAAAAACTTTTTAATAAATATTAATCAGAAATATGCAATAAAGAGAATGAAAGAAATGCACTAACACAAAACTGGGAGAGTCTTAAATCACCGCAAACAATGGTTATGTTCTCAGAGCATCATCTATTTCCACTTTAAATTTATAATCTGCTTGAGTTATCCTTCAAATCAAGTAACCCTAAACTCTGTCCTATGGGGAAAATCAGCTTATCCTAACAAACTATTGCACTCTTCCCAAATAAATTAACTGAACTCATTTTTAATCATTCACATCATCTCCTCTGACTGATGAAAAGTGACTGACCTGTATCTAAGCCTAAAATCCATTTCCCTGCTTGTATCTTATTATCAACAATGAGCTGCCAATTTCAAAATGAGTGTAATGCCATGTTTAGTTTCTTCCCATATATTATTAGATACCATAACAGCATAGGTTTTAATCCCTGCACCTAAACACTTAAGTTTTATTGCTAAACCAATTCAGGCCTGGGTATACAAGTTTACTTCTACACCCTTTGTAGCTGAAATATTTTGAGACTTTTTCAAGTCTTTTCAGAGTATAAAATAAGTGAAGGTGAAACAAAGTAATTTCATCTGCAGATAAACCTAACTTTTAAGCATCATGCAACCCTAAATATAAATCAAACAGCAGCAAGGAATAATTAGTTCTGCTGTTCAAAACACAACTTAGACAAGAAGCCTCGCCAACTTGATTATCGTCTCCAACTGCTCCTCTGTTCTTACTAACCACATTAGTCTCTCAGAGAATGCAAATGCCCTACTCCTAAAATCCCAGCCGACTGTAAAAAATGCTTTCTTCGCATCAACACCCAACAACACTTGTGTTTTATTACACTCTGCTATCCCCTGCATCATCACCGACTCTGCTATCCCCTGCATCATCACTGTTCTATTTAAGTTCTCCCCTCCAGAAAACCACAATGAACCATATTCCCCAAATCTGGTAACATCTTTGCCATTCTCTTAGCTAGTATTAAGCATATAGCAATCACGGATTAAAATTGAAATGTCTCTATATGAAGCAAGATATGAAGGATATTTACCCCATTTGGCTAATTTTGCTTTTTTTTCCCCTTATACTGACCACCTCTGAGGATATGAAGGTACAAATGAAAAATAAAAGGTTTCATTCTCAATAACCTGTCAGCATGCACATTACTCTATCGGTTCAGACAAATTAAAGGTTTAATTTCTGGTATTTACCATTTAAAACATACAGGTACTAATGATTATGAAAACATGTGGGTAGGATTAATTTATGGGGACTTGTTTCATACAGGAAATTATACTAAAACTAACAAAATGAAAACAGATCATGACATTTTGAGAAACCCCTTCAGAGTATTAGGCCTTGTAGCTTGTTTATCTCATGCCAAAAATCCAGGCCTGGGTAAAAGCAGGTACTGAAAAATATTCTACATGTGTGGACGTGGCCTGAATTTGGTAAACATCTGTTTAGGTGAAAAAATCTGAGCGACTCAACAGACAGACAGATATAAGAGACTGCACAATTCCTGGAGTAGGGAAATATGCCCTTTTCCCAAGACTCTGATCTCGGAGTTAGTATACAGTGCGAGGTCCCTTCTCTGGGCCAGTAATCAAGGAGCCCGAATCCTCACCACTGACACTGGAGAAGGATGCTCACTTGGAATACAAATGGATACACTGAGTATTTCCAGATGCAGACCTCTCTGGATCAAGCACAGTTTCCCTTAAGAGCACACAGGGAACACGCTCAGTCCAAGGGCTAGTTCCTTTATCTGTCCAGACCCTTAATAAGACGCTCACACACTCACACTCGCTCACTCACACACACACTCGCTCACTCACACACACACTCGCTCACTCACACACACACTCGCTCGCACACACACACACTCGCTCACACACACACACTCGCTCACACACACACACTCGCTCACACACACACACTCGCTCACACACACACACTCGCTCACACACACACACTCGCTCGCTCACACTCGCTCGCTCGCTCACACTCGCTCGCTCACACGCACTCGCTCACACACACTCGCTCGCTCACACTCGCTCGCTCACACTGCCTTCTCTTTTCCCCCACCCCCATTTTTCCTCAAACAGGTTAAACTGCTACAACTTAGTACATGCACCATTTTCAAATCTAGGTGCTTAGGATCCCCCCCCCCCTTGGCTGACCTGATGTGACACAGTGTAAGTATTTTCATTGTATGGATTTTTTACTGTTTTTTTATGTGCAACTGAATGACCTGATGCTAAATTCTGATACTGCACAGCCTGCTCAATTTTTGTTGCAGAAGCTCTGTAAGTAGCTAGTGACTTAACTGAATTTCTGTGGTAATATTTGTGTTTAAACTGAACCTATACCTAGAGAAAGTTATAATCAGAGCTACTACTTGCTGCATATGTTTTTAATGTGTAAACTCCTCACACACATTGAATAAGTGCTTTTATGACCCGAATAGCTCTTGCTAGCTATACCTGAATTGCTTGTACTGACAACTTTCCAGTTGTACAATTGTGAATGATTTAGTTTCTCTGGTATATCTGTAAAATCTGGCAAGTGTTTATTTACTGCATTGCTCTCTTGCTAAGGTTTCTTAGCTATACATCCTACTCCACTCTGAAGTGTGCTACTTTACCCCCCCCACC
Source organism: Protopterus annectens (assembly GCF_019279795.1). NCBI lineage: Eukaryota > Metazoa > Chordata > Ceratodontiformes > Protopteridae > Protopterus > Protopterus annectens. The sequence goes on along the minus strand of NC_056725.1, from coordinate 189,747,193 downwards.
AAACCTTTCTCAATGTTTGTTTCTTTCGGCTTTTCCCGGTTACGGGTTGCCACAGCGGAACTCCGGTCTGCTAATGATTGGTAGTGGATTTTTACATACCGGGTTACCAGCCCTGAAGCACAACCTTCAACGAAGGCACGCCCCATTCACGTATGCCTCCACACAGAAGACGCTCTAGCTGAAAATCGAACGGGACAACGTCTTGCTATGAGGCGACAACGCTACCGCAGGTACTATTTTAAAATAACTGCCTGTTGCTGCCTTAATGCTTACCCTAGAATCTCTGCTTCTCTCTTTTCCTAGTTACCTCCAGAAGCATACTGCAGCTACTGCATAACAGTGTCTACAGCATTGCAATTTGACTACCACTCTCTCAGCAAAAACTGTTTTTCTCCCAGCAATTAAACAGAGTAGGTTACACATATAAAAACATTTGTTTAGCCTACTCTTACAGTGCTGTGTAACTAAGCGAGTCACTATTTTGGTCAGCCATAGGGCTATTTTCTACTTGAGTGTTTACCTCTTTCCCCTGTAACTACATTAGTGTCTCTGACCCTAAGTTTTACAGGTATACCTTGTACCTTTCTGGCTTTCTACACAAACATAGATTTTCTATATCAAAGTTTGACTTGTCTGACATTGAACAAGTAACCCTTGTACAAATCCTCAAATGCGTGACATTGAACAAGTAACCCTTGTAAAAATCCTCAAAAGTGTATACTGGTCTGTCTTTCCTGCTAAACATAAATAACCAAGTGCAGGTTTTAGGCCCTTACATTAAACGTACCTCTGCTGTGGTGTCTTGAGTCAATCAAGGTCCCCCTCTAACCACTCCTACTGCCTTCCCTCTTCCCCCACCCCCATTTTTCCTCAAACAGGTTAAACTGCTACAACAGTAATTTCACCCTGCACTCCCTTCACATAGCCCAGAAAATTATACAATGCAGCTATTAATTTAGCCTGCAAGTGTATAACCTATAGATATAAAATAGCCTAAAAATTTGGTGTAAAAAGAAACAAATCTAAATACAGCCAAAATGTTTCCTTAACATACCACAAGCCCAGGGAAATACTTTGAGTCAGTGTTAGCCCCACTGCGCTCGGGCTCACTCTGCTCCCCCCCTGCCCCACCTACTCCTACATTTAAACTACACTCAGCCACTCCCCTCATACTAAGATCCAATCATTGAACAGCCCTCCTCCCACACTCATTTTTCTTCTCTTCCATTCTTCCACACCCTGTTAGCACAATCAACCATCAAATTTGGCCCACCCCCCTAACAAAATGCAAACAAGTAAAAAAATACAAATTAACCTAATGCCTATACTGTTTCTATTTTACCATCTTACTGCCTATGAACAAATACTTTACCATGGTATTCACTACCCACAAGGTCAAACAGACACCCACAACTACACACAACACCAAACACTGTGCCATCCCCAGCAAACCGAATATACGACCCTCAATAATATAGCACCCTTGTAAAACCACAAAACACAATACTAAAGACAAAGACTACATAAGACTAATAAACAAACTCCTAAAGCTTAGAATATCCTGTCACTATAACCTTATAACTCACGAGGATATTCATCCCAACCCTGGCCCACCCACACCCAATAACCTCCACTCCCCTACTACAACCCCATAGTCAAGCTACTTTTTTTTTTTTTTTTTTTTTTTTTACTCCCACTAGTTCCCTCCTAGCATTTCACCTAAATATTAGAAGTAACAACAATAAGATTCCCAACCTGCACCCCCTCTTAGCAACCCACTCCCCAGAAATTGTGTCTCTTACAGAAACCTGGCTAAAACCTAGTACTACTGACAATGAGATACTACCCTCAGGATATAATATACACCAGTTAGACTGTGCTACTAGGAAAGGAGGTGGAATAGCAGTCCTTTACAAAAACACTCTGTTAATAGAGACACCATTCAACCACCCCAGTTCAACAATGCTGAACTCCTCATAACCAAATTACAGATTAACCAGTACAAATGTTTAAACATAGCCTGTGGATACATTCCACAAGGCAACAACTTAAATACCCTAGAGGATATCCTGTACTGGTTATCCACTACTTATCCCCAAGAAACCATTGTTCTTGGTGACTAACACCGACTGGCATCCCTGCTCCTCTGAACCCCCCTCACTCCTATAAACATATCTGGGTTTAAACAGACCATAAACTCTCCCACTAGGATAAACAAACCGACCAACAGGGAAAGTATCCTGGACTGGATCCTAGTTAACAACCAACCCCAACTGTATACTGCTGGCACTCTGCCTGACAGCCATAGCGACCATTTTCTAACCTAAATCATAAAACATAAGGTAGGAAACCCTCACCAGACCAAATATAAAACAGTAGGAAACAGAAAAAACCTCGACACTGCAATATTCCTAAATGAACTACAAACAGTTAACTGGTCAAAACTAAAAAAACTACCATTAGAAGAGGCTGTAGCTTACTTTAACACTAAATTCCTAAGTATCCCTGATTCCCATGCTCCAGCCTATATAATAAAATCTAGATCAAACACCATGGCTCACAAGAGACCAAATCTAAAAATCAAAGCTAGAAACAGAGCATGGGCCAGCTTGAGAACAACCAAAGCCCCACTTGACCATCCAAAACATAGTCAACTCCGAATGACACAAAAAAATCTATTTTACTGGATAAAAAAAGCTTCTACCATAATCTCCTACAAAAACACCAAAACAACTCCCAAAAGTTCTGGGCAGGCTTAAATCAACTACTTCATCCAGGACATTCTACCACCCCAACCCCGGCTAACCATACCCATAGTTCCCCAGAGACCACAGCTAGCGCTTATAACTTTTTCACCAAAACAATCCAATCCCTAGCAAATCACCCAACCTCCACAAACTTAAACCACACGCCTAATTTATCCACAAAATCACCCCGAATTTAGCCTCCGACCAATATCCACTAGTTTTATCAAAATTCTCCTACAAAAACTAAACCTACCACCCTCGCTGTTGACCTCCTCCCTGCAGAGTACCTACAAATAGCTGCAGGATGCCATTGCATATCCCATATCTATCCTTATCAATAGAACCTTATCCGAAAATGCTATCCCCTCCTTCTGGAAAATATCCATCACCCCACTCCATAAAGGTGGTAGCTCAATAGACATGTCCAACTATAGACCCATTGCCATTCTGTCCCCATTAGCCAAAATAATGGAGAAATGTGTACACAAGCAACTAATGCAATACCTTACACTGAATAACTTGCTATCCAACTCCTAGCATGGCTTCAGGCCATACCACAGCACCACCTCAGCCCTCCTTTCCTTTACTAATGCCATAAACAATAACAGAAATGACAATAGGTTAACCTCCTCCCTCTTTCTTGACCTATCAAAAGCCTTTGACATGGTCAACCATGAACTTCACATTCTCTCTCTAAAATCCATTTCCCTCAACACTCACATTATCCAGTGGTTCCAGTCCTACTTAACTGGTAGACAACAGGCGGTACTATGGCAGGGCAAACTCTCCAGTCAGCTACCTCTCACACTTGGTGTCCCTCAAGGCTCCATATTAGGCCCACTACTCTTCTCTATTTTTAATCAATAATCTTCACACTGCTATCCCTAAAGCTACATGTATTCAATATGCAGAGGATTCCACTCATCTGTTCAGCCACCTCCCCATCCAAACTACAAATCTTAACCCAAAATACATTTAACACGATTGAGAAATGGCTTGCCCACCAATGCCTACTACTGAACCTCAATAAAACTAAACTTCTACTCTTCACCCCCACTAGATCTGCCACACTTTCATTCTCTGTCACATCTAACAATGGCACCACTATCTCCCCAGATCAACACACTAAACTTCTAGGGGTTATCATAGACAATAACCTCAAATTTGACCTACAGGTCAACAAAACCGTACAGACTATCAAGAAGAAGCTTGGATCACTGTATAGAAACAAGACACTCAACCCCACTGGCTAGGACTGAAATCGCCCAATCACACCTACTCTCTACTCTTTTATATGCCTCACCTGTACTCTCAAACCTCAATAAAACCGAAGTAAGCTGTCCCATAGCTACAACCATATTGCCAGATTCGCCACTGGCTCCACCTATAGAACCCATCACTGCCAGAACCTGAAACAACTAGAATGGCTACAACTGCCCAGCTTAATTCAATTCAATCAACTCTTAATAGCGCACAAAGTTCTGTACCACACTAAAGATACCCCCATCTCTTATAATTATTATTAAGCCATATAGCAACCTGTGATCCCTACGGTCAGCCAACAAATTACTGGTCCAAACCCACAAAGCTAATAACTCAGCTGGAGAATCTCTGTTCACCAACTTTGCTGGCAAAACCTGGAATGCCTTGCCAAACTATACAACGCTACAAACCTCCAAAAGTCTCTTAAAAAAAAAAAACTTCAAACAGTATCTCAAATTGAACTAGCTATGCCCATGTACCAACCCAGATTAAGTTATAAAGCAATAGCATAATCAGTAATTATCATAACATCTAACTACATCACCATGCTATGTATCCAGTCTTACTTGTAATTGCATCTGTCCAGGAGAACTGTGAGTCCCTACTAGGGAACATTACTAAACCAATGTACATAAGATATATTACCACTCTGTTTTTATATATTCTAATTGTTTTCTAACTTCTTGTGTAACCTTTGTATGTCTGTCCATGAGAACTGAGAGTCCCTACTAGGGAACACTTCTAAACCAATGTACATAAGGTATATTGCTACTTTTTATATATTCTAATTGTTTTAACTTCTTGTGTAACCTTGTATGTTTGACTATGTGGAGCTTTTCTCCCCGGGCCTCCACTGAAAATGGACATGTATCCAGTCTGACTATCACGGTAAACAAATATTAATAGTCACACTCACACCTCGCACAGATCCACCTGCCATGTCCCCTTCTGCCCAGACTATAAGGAAGTTATCACTGCCACCAGAAACCCTGCCAGCTACTTTAAGGCTCTTACAAGGGTACCCAATTATACGGAGTGAAATTAATATTAATACAAATGGTAATGTTGACCAAACAGCAAGACTTTCAGGAATGACCACAGTTATCACCAAATTTTCCTAAAAAGGACCAGCCACAATGAAGAGTTTATATATAAATAATAAAAGAACAAGAAAATACTAAATATCTATTTACAGTAAACACCAGAGTTTCACTCGAGATATTAAAACTAACACCAATGGAAAGTTTCACACAGTTATGGAAAGTTTCACAAAGTTATAGAAAAACAGTACTTAGCTAGTCTCGCTAGCTATTCTTGATTGACTAAAAGAAGAATTACTGTTCCTACTTACTGAACAGATCAAGGCAAGATGGGTGAGTGGTCCTTGTTGTCAGATCTAAGACAATCTAGAATACAGACAGCAAATTCCTACTAATATCTAAATATTTCAGAGGCGATTATACAGGGGCATCACATCTGGTCATCTGACTCTGGTTTCCCCACACTATCTCCCATATCACTAGAAGCGGACAGGATTTTACCACCTATTTGTTACCATACACACGGATAGAGCTTTGCTCAGATGTAATACAGCTGCTGGAAGTCATAAAACCATACAATGTATGCATTTAATTCAGTTACAGTAATACATGTATATTTCTTTTCCTTTTAGCATGGTGCACTGTTGATACACAAGCAAACCTCACAAATATATTTTCAGCACCAGCGTCTGTACAAATCAGTTTGATATACAAATGACATACAATTATTTATAAAATTCCAGCTAGCTGTGCTGGCATGTTATACATCCACTACCCTACTTCTTGTATGGCTGGCAGCACCTCCTATCACATAATTAATTAGCAGAGGGTGTGGGGACACAGACCCGGGTATTTCCTCCTGCAAAAACGAGGTCTTAAATTATTTTTTAGTTTTCATTTCTGCATGCACTAAGATTTATAAGAACATGTGTAGAAGTGTATCGGCATTTGCAAAGTCTATCTTTTGATGGGTGCTTAGATCAATATCAAAACACCTATATAAAATATATTAAAACACAGATGTGTGTGTGTGTGTGTGTGTGTGTGATATATATATATACACACACACACACACATTATACATACATATGTACTTACACATGGGTGCATGCAGAGCATGTGCACAATGTACTTAACTATTCAAACGAAAAGGATTCCGACAGCTTTACTTCGTCACACTTAGAGTACTGTATTCTCTAAAGTATATCCCAACCTGAACTGCTACACCTCAGTCTGGACAAAAGTAGTGAGCTTCAAAATGTACTGCCACCCTTTATACTTGTCCTACTTCTCTACACAATTACTAGCGGATGTGCAACACCCTGGTACAGCAAGCCAGGAAAACAAAATCACTACATTCTCAGAGTATAATGAAGAATTTGCTGGGAAATGCAACAGGAAAGATGAGCAGCAGTTGTCTGCAGTGAACAAATGCCATTAGCATTGGTCTTAAATCTTCTAGATGGCACACAAATTTGGGCTGGAGTATGGAGTGGTCTTCGTCCCAAAGAAGGCAGAACAGATTAATGGCAATCTCTTCCATGGTCAACACTGCCAAAAGTTTTTGTTAAGAACAGTAGGCCAAGCATATGAAAAGAGGTATTTGGCTCAGATGTGCCCCTTGATTTGATCTTGTGTTACTAGTATCTGAATTTTCACACAGCTCAAAAGGTTTTCACATCAAAAGCATTTTCAGAGGCAAGTACTGCCTGAATCTAAGCCTACCTCTAAAAAGGAGAAACGATTTTTACTTAATTATAACATAAAACGTAATGAAAATCATGGCCTCCTTAAACTCATTCCAAGTGTCCAGGGTACCCTTTATTTTATACTCGTATCCACTTAAAGTCAAAAACTTCAAGAACAACATGCCAGAAAGTCTGAGTCTGAAACAATACAGTAATATTTTGCATCCAGAATAAGATTACCTGTTTAGTGACTAAACACCAAAAATAATGCAAATGTATTTGCACACAGTGTTGACAGCATAAAAGCGAGAAACCAGAATTCCATTCTGTACCAGCGCTCTCTTCTTATTCCACAAATAACAGGCATGTCTACCAACTGTGCAATCAGATACTTGGATTTACACAACTTTGCCAAGAGTCAACTCTATCAAAATCTAGTCCCACTGACCAGCATAAAAACACATACATGATGCATCTTACTCTGCATGGCCAAATTCTGATGTGATCAAATTGTCTTACAAACCACAACTCATGCTTGGATCCAGAAATCTTAAGTCATGTACCTAATCCATGTCCCATTTAATTTGAGCAAGGGCTATGTCACAGATTAAAAACATAGGAACAATACTTGGCAGGTAATCACAGATTATGCCTAGCCATACATGCTCTTAAAGCGACAAAGTTTTTGCCACCCTTTTTGGAGCACATAATAGTGCTCACCTCTGAAACTGGGTAAGGCTATCTGGATATAAAATATATGTCGACAAATTCAGTCATCAAGAAAAGACAAAGTTAGCCAAACTAGCACTATTTGTTCCATAGGCTGTAGAAGCCTATCCATCCAGTAAGATTTATTTATTGGTGTAGATTTACATCCCTAGTGCACGTGTTTGTAGCATCACCCGCATGCAAAGAAGCAGCAGGTAAAACGGAGCTGGGTCTTTCACAAATCGAAAAACAGACACAGGTTACCTCTGAGCAGCTGGCAGGCTACTAAGTTAGGGGGCTTCAGCTTGAACAGTATGTTGATAAATATTTAAACACAATGCCCAGCAAAGGAGATGAAACACTCTGGTAAAGAAACGAAGGAGAACCCAGTGTCTCTCTCTTACAAAGTTCCAATGCCTCCTTTAACTTCTTTAATTTACATTTGGGGAGATCACCACTTTTTATACCTGGGACTAGGTTTTTCTAATGTTCTAGAAAAAAACACTGAAAACGTACTAGAGGAAATGTCTTTCAACTTTCTCTGCTTAACAGAACATAAGATTTGCGGGTCTCCTAATTAGGAAAAAGCACTCATCCATCATTAAAGGATGTGGACATCAACCTCCCAATATCCCTATTTAGGACTATCCATTTGTAATTCTAACTAGTACTTTTAGTACAATGAACACAATTAGCAATCAAGATATTGCACTTTGCTGTAACATGATAAAAGTCTGACTTTCTGCAGATGACAAATTACATTTCAGACATTTCTCAAACCATACTCTCATTCTACTACAGTCAAATAACTCCTCTCCATGTCTAAAACAAATGACTCACCTGGGGATTTCTTTATACACCAACCAAGTCACTAAACAACTGAACTTTATACTGCTGCAAATAAGAGACAAGACCCATAACCTTCAAGTTGCTACTAAACCACTATCCAAGTAAAAATAGTCTCTGCTACTACTCATCTCCTGGCTAGAACTTTGTCTACATAAATTATAACAATCACAGGCTATACAAGATGAGAAGACTCCATTTCTTCTTCTCTAGTTATATGAAACCACCATCTCAAGGTCCTTCTTCTATTGCAAATGTCACAATTTTCATCACACTCTCTCATCTAACCAAAACTATTACTCCTTATAACAGCCCAAACAGCCCCAACCCTTCTCACTTTCATAATTACTTCACTTCTCAATTGTATATGCAACGTTTTCATAGTTGCTCTACTAACATATCGTATTATATTTCATCAACAACTCTTCCCCTTTCTAATATTTTCATAGTTAAGCTACCTCTTCTTTTCATTAATTTAGTTACTAGAAGTTGCAGGTAATGTTAGAGATGCAACACTGAAAAGATACTATATCTGCTATGTGCAAGCCTGTGTCTATAACACTATATACCTATGCATGCTTTGTACACGCTCTTTTCCTAAATTTTTATTTAAGCTATTTTACTTTTTTCGCTCACTCACATGTTATGTCCACATAACTAAATTCTGTATTTCTTCAGATATCATGTAACTGCATATGCAAAAACTGCCGTTAAATGCGGAGCTTTTTCTCCCCGGGCCTCTGCTTAAAAACAGTTTTATCCCAGTCAGACTTTCCCAGTAAATAAAGATAAATTAATAAAAATAACACCATTATTAACATGCTTTTCACTAGTTTTTGTAAGTATGACAGCATTACCATTACTAGTACAAAATTTAGCAATGTGGCACCATTCAGCACATTTAAAAGAGACTGTGTAAAAATAAACAAAGAAATAAAGAAAGCAAACAAAAACAAACAATAAATGTCCATAGCTGATGCTTTGTTACCACAGGTTCAACTGCCCGCTTTTAAAACATAAGAGATTATTTTGCAATAAAGTTACCAGTACAACAAAATATTAAAAAAAAAAGTGTCCTTATGGAGACAAATACCTGCCATCATAAAGATGCTGGCAAAGCTTTTTTTTAACTCATCAATGGCTAAAATTTCTTGCATTCTCCTCGCAGAAAGATCTAGCCACAATTAACGTACATAATTTTAGATCACATAACCAAGATCTTATCATTTTCTTTAGAGGAAAGGACCAACTATGAAAGCTTCTGAGCTAGTTATCACCAGCTCAGGCTAACACTGCCTTTTCTTTTATCACAGTCCTGTTAAATCAGCCCCTTTCATGTCCATGAAGACAACTGTGGTATTAAATACTGCTATCAAAATATATACACTACTTGTTAACAAGTATAAAGGTTTGATTGTAGTTCTAAGAAAAGCCCTAGTGAATGATTAGTTATATTTTAAGGAGCATCCCAGTGGGGGTGGTCGAGGAATGCGTGGGAGAGGACTGCAGCGGGCAGCCAACAAGGAGCAGCACAAGTTACAGTTTTTCTCATGCACAGGACATGGGACTATGACAGAAGGCTGGATATGAAAAAGGGCAGGGGGACATTAGTAGTAGAGCTAATAAAGTCAATAAACTTGTCCAAACAGACCTCAACCTAAAAAGGGCATATAGAAACACGTTTTTCAAAGTATCTTAAACACTAAAGAACAGTTTAAGTCATGAAGTCCTACAGAAGCAAGTGCACATACTGTAACAGCCCTGGCCATCCCACTGAAGATAAAACACTGCAAAGCCTCCTTTTACACTTTGTTAAAAGATTGCTCTACAGTTTCTCATAAATCTGAAATCATAAAGCATGTCCCAAACACACCACAAAAGCTTGGACTTAGATCTATGAAATAAATTGGTCTGTAGAACACTGAAACAGTGTCTTCACCCACTTTGACAAACTTAGTTTTCTAATCTATAGCCTGGACTCACAGTCCAAGGAAAAATGACTGAATGCAGTAGTTTTTGAGTAGTGGGCTGAGGTAACAAAATACAGGAATCTAACGTGGAATGTTTGGTAAAATAAAAATGAATTAACATGGTTTGCCTTCATAGTGACAAAATGATTAAAAAGCAGCAGATATAGTAAGTGACACTGGCAAAACTCAAGGTTCTACCTTTGCCTGCCCAAGAAAAAGTATTCAGATGCATTTGGAGGTGGTACGACAAGTGAGAGGTCATCACTATATGATGGACTTCATCAGTCTTCAGACTTCACTAAAAGTCCTCAGTTTTTCCTTCAGTGTAGATGTATCTCCTATCAGAAGTGTCTGTCCTTAAGACAGATAGATAAATCAATAACTGTGGAATAAGAAGTGGATGGAGACAACCACAAGTGATGCCCCACAATCAGGTCTTATTTTCTTCCTGCAGACGACGTGGAGGCAGAAGTTGACACTACCAGTGATCTTGAATAATATGGATACCAGGTGAGTAACACATAGGTGCAGACTAATAACAGGCTGAGCCAGGGTCAGCAACTGCATTGTACTTTGGTGCAACTCTTCCCTCATGCACTCACTCAGCCATCATCAACCACAAACTGAGTAGGCTGCCAAAATCCAGTACGGAACTGGGAAAGAAGGCCAAACACCAGGACAAGAGGACTTGCAAGGCCAGTCTCAACTTGTTGGCAACGGCCATTAGTGCTGAAGACTAGTCCCAGGTAAAAAAGGCAGTGGCTTTTGTGCTCCTGATTTATGTTATGGCAATTATTGGAAATACTAGGAAGGTCTATTCTTTTTTTTAGACACTGAAAAAAGTCATAGTCCACAAATGGCTACAAAGAAAGTACAGTTGTGTACACTTACTATTCACTGCTGCAGTCATCACATTTGGGTTATCTGCTTGCAGTAGCCCTCAGTCGGCTTGATTAACAAAGTCTTGGGTCCTGTGTCAGTTGCGGTCTCATCTTCCATGACGTCAGGTAGTCAGGGGCATAAAGCATGTAGCCGACGCAATTTTATCAGTTTTTCTTGCCCCAGATGTCAGGTGCCCCCATAATGGGAAGCAATTGTATACAAGGTTACACCTCCAACAAAAAGCAAATACACCAGAATGCTTTAAGCATAGTAAACAAGAATAGAGGTATACAGAATAGAAGTCAGGGGGCTGGAGGGGGGGTAACCAGGACTGCAAATGTGAATGCACTCCAACATCTACATTTATGGTAAGTGTACACAACTGTAATATGTTCTTAGTGTTTCACTGTTGCAGTCATCACATTTGGGTAGATTCCCGAAGCTAAGGATGGGAGGAGGCAATTAGATAGCATTAGGACCAGCTATAAGGCCCTGCTGGACTGCAGTGGCAAAGCCAGCTCTGGATTTAGAAAAAAATTGTTAAGTGGTAATGCTTGGTGAAGGTATGTACAGAACTCCAGGTAACAGCTTCTAGGACGTCTCTTGTACGGACACCGCTGAGAAAGGCTGTAGTGGTAGATGCAGCCCTGGTTGAATGTGGTCTTATCCCCTGTGGGGTAGGTTTTCCATGATGCTTATAGCAGAAATTAATGCAATGGCCAATCTACTTAGAAATGGTTTGCTTTGAAATAGCTTTCCCGTCTGTCCCTGCAGCAAATGCAACCAGCAGCTGTTCAGATTTCCTGAGAGGTTTAATCCTGTCCAAGTAAAATCTAAGTTGCCTGTGCACATCCAAGGGGTGCAGTATTCGTTCCCCTTTGTTCTGTGGGTTAGAAAAGAAAGTTAGCAAATGAATGGACTGATTAAGGGCCACACTGGATACCACCTTGGGCATGAAGGAGGGATTGGTCCTGAGGGACACCCTGTCAGCATGAAAGATGATGAAAGGCTCCACTGCCATGAGGGCCTGTAATTCGGATACCCTTCTTGCTGAAGTGATGGCTAGAAGGAAAGCTGTTTTCCAAGAAAGGAATTTCAACTCTGCACTTGCAGCTGGGTCGAACGGAGGTAGAGTGAGCTTTTCCAATACAAAGTTAAGGTCCCAAGCTGGAGTAGGGGCTCTCCTGGGTGGTCTTAAGTGTTTGGCCCTTCTGAGGAACTGCTTGAGCAGTGGACGAGAGAAGAGGGGTGGTTCTGTATTGCAATGAGCTGAAATGGCTGAGCCATTAATTTTGATGGAGGAAAAGGAAAGGCCCTTGAGAAGCATCTCAGTTAAGTATTTAAGAATCTGAGGTAAATTGTGCCCACCCCCTGAGTTTGGCTCCAGAACAAAATATTTTCCATTTTTCAGCATAGGATTTTCTAGTAATAGGCCTCCTTGCTTCCAGAATGACATCCATCACTTGCTTACTGAGGGATGGGAATGGTGAGATCAGGTAATTAGCCAGGCTGCCAAGTTCAGGGTTTGAAACTGTGGGTGCAGAATCTGGTCCTCCTGTTAAGACAGCAGAACAGGGGTCTGAGGCAGGTGCCATGGTGCCAGCAGTGACACACTGTGCAAGAGGGGGTATCAGTGTTGGTGTGGCCAGCCTGGTGCAATCAGTATTGTCCTTGGTTTGTCCTGTTTGATCTTTAGCAGTACCTTGGAGAGGAGAGGCAGGGGGGGGGGGGAGGCATAAACTGATTGGATGCCCTGTTCTTCACCTGGAAAAACTCTTTCCAAGCTTGTTTGTGGGGAGTCCTTGTGCAGAATTTGTCCAACTGATAGTTCTGGGGGAGGCAAACAGGTCTATCTCTGGGCTCCCCATTTGTTTGCAAACAGGTCTATCTCTGGGCTCCCCATTTGTTTCTCAACATGTTGAATACGTTTGGTTCCAGTTTCCACTCTTGTGGGTCCATGAGATTTCTGCTTAGGTCTGCCAGTGTATTTAGCTTTCCTGGCAAGAACTGAGCCTGTAGGTGCACTTTCAACTCGCATGGGTCCATGAGATTTCTGCTTAGGTCATCTGCCAGTGTATTCAGCTTTCCTGGCAGGAATTGAGCCTGTCTGTGTACTTGGTGGCTCAAGGCGGTGTTCCACAGAGCCATAGCTAGCCTGCAGAGAGGCTATGAGTGGGTTCCCCCCCTGCTTGTTTATGTACCACAGAACAGTGGTATTGTCAGTCTTTACCAATAATTGTCCTGGAAAATGTGGTCCTTGAAGGCTGTCACAGCATACTGTACAGCTAACATTTCTTTTTGATTGATATTCAGGTGCATTTGACTTGGGTTCCATTTGCCCTGAATGCACTGCCCTTCCAAGTGAGCCCCCATGCATAGTCTGATGCATCTGTTAGGCTTTGGGTGGCAGGGGGTAGAGTGAATGGCAGTCCCTTGTTGTGGTGGCAAGCCTCTGCCCACCAAAGGAACTCTATCTGTAGACAAGGTATGATAGAAATAATTGATTCTAGATCCTGAGAATTTTGACATCATAGGCTTTTTAGATACCATTGTAGTTTCCTCATATGCAGTCTTATATATGGAATTAGAAGAATGCAGGAGGCCATGAACCCCAAGGCTTGCAGTATTTGTCTTGCAGATAGCAGGGTCTTTGGGGCCATAAGTTTGAAGTAAGCTGTCAAATGAACTTGTTTCTCTGGCGTGAGAGAAGCCATCTGGGAAGTTGTGTTCAAGCTTGCTCCCAGGAATACAATTTGTTGGCAGGGTACCAGATGCGATTTCTTTTTGTTTATGATGTATCCTAGAGAAATTAGCACTTGCACAAACGCCAGATGATTCAATAGTATGCCCTGGCTTTCTGCCTGAATTACACAATCATCCAGGTATGGGTATATCTGAATATTTCTTTGCCTGAAAAATGTAATGACTGGAGCTAGGCACTCTGTGAATACCCTGGGCACAGTAGATAAGCCAAAGGGCAGTGCAGAGAACCAACAGTGCATGAAGCCTGCTTTGAAGCGTAGGTATCTTCTGCCAGCTTCCCTGATTGGGATGTGCAGGTGGGTATCCTTTAAATCCAGTGTTGCCAACCAGGCATCCTTGCATAGCATAGGAAGCAACTGGTGAAGAGTTAGCATCTTGAATTTTGGGATCACCAAAAAAGTGTTTAGGATAGAGAGAGCCAGGCTAGGACGCCAGGAGTTGTCTTTTCTGGGCACCAGAAAAAGTCTTTAGTAGAAACCTTGTCCCCTTTCCTCTTCTGGGACAGTCTGAATAGCCCTTATACTTAAGAGAGAGAGAACTTGCTTTTGAGCCTCTGCCCACTGATTTAGGGGTATAACTCGCCAACTGTTTGGGGTTGGTAAAGTGTGGAAGTGGAATCTGTATCCCTGGGAAACTATAGTTAAAACCCATTTGTCCTGGGTAATGAGTTCCCAGTTTTTTTGCCTGCAGTGCAATCTTTCCCCCTAAAGGAGCAGTCAGTTGAGAAGGGCTTGTAAGTCTTAAAGTTAAATCATTGACACAGTTTACCATGGGGGGGGCGGAGTCTTACTACTCCCTGCTTTGGAAATGGGAGCCCCCCACTGCTTAGTCCTGTGTTTACCTTGGGACTGAAACCTGAGTGTTCTGCTGGGTCTGGGTTTGGACTGATAAGCCCTGGAAGGGGCAGGAAAGGACCAATTCTTAGAGGGCCAATGCCTACTAAACCTTGGGGGCTGCACTTGCAGGAAAACTAACAGTCTGCATAGGATTTAGCCTTTTCCTCCATCTTTTTAAGAACTTCTGCTTTGTTACCAAACAGGCGTTCCTGGTTTAAGGGAGCATCCAACAATTTAGCTTTAACATGATCTGGCAAAGATTGCTCCTTAAGCCAAGCATGCCTTCCAAGTACAGACCCGGTAACAGCAGCCCTGCAAGATGCCTCTAGTGAGTCAAAACCACATTGCAAAGTATGTTTTCCAACTTGTTCAGCAGAATGCATTAAGTCCTGTAAATCCTTATTCTCAGCACAGTCAGGAATCCACATCATTTTCTGTACAAGCAATCCAATAATGTGCTGCTGATACTGTAACATACGAAACTGGCAATTTAAGGATCTAATGGCCAAGTTTGCAGAAGTGTATACCTTCTTACCCCATCTATCCAGCAACCTGGAATCTCTATCAGAGGGGGTAGGATTTTTGGCAGTTGTAGCCTTTATGCCCTTGGGTCCCTGTGAAATGGTCTCAGGATCCGCAGTAGGATTTTTAAAAAGGAACTTGTTAGAGTCAGGAACCGTAATATCTGGTTTTCTAGGAGCAGGAGGTAAGGAGTCAGAGGCCAAGCTAGACTCCGTAAAGGCATCATCAACAATGTCCAGTACAAGGGGGAGATAGGTAAGGCCTGTGTTGGGGCAAGAGGAAGAAATCCCTAAGCCTCTTTTTAGAATCAGAGTAATCCTGGCTTTCCCAGTGGAAATGCTCCCAAAGAGTATGCAAGGTTTCACCAAAAGAGAAATCCTCCAGAGGGGAAGCAGAGAGAATAGAGTCCTCTGCATCAGAATCCTCATGGGCAGAAAAGGGTAAATCCTAGTCATCAGAAGAAACAGAAATTTCAGAATCCTGATCAGAAGAATCATAGCCAAATTCAGTCCTAGGTCTCTTAGGGGTGAAGGTTGACTTTCCCGGATTAAAGAAATAAAGGTCTTCAGCCATTCTTATCATTTGTTTTTTAGGCATAGAGGCCTGACCATGCGGTCTGGGCGTCGGTTTTCTAGGCATGGATAGAGTTTTAGGCCTTGAAGAAGAAGAAGGCGTCAGTTTAATATGCAAGTCAGGAAGCCTGAATACACCCTCAGAAGCCGGTGCCTGCACAGCAGCTCCGGACCCATCCAAGGTAGAGACATCCGCAGGTTACACAGTTGAAGCATCTCGCGGCATACCGGACTCCGAATGGGTCTCAGTAGAGGCCTGCGAATCTGAAGTAGTGGGTATCAGGGGCTGCGAAAGTGCCTCAGTGAGTATCGGCAAACTGGTAACTAGCTTAGGAGAAGCATCGTCGGCAGCTTTGGACCTAGGCAGCCTGTCTCGGTCTTTATCTTGGTGTTTTTTTCGGAATGTCAGTAGTCCGGTGGCTTACCGAAGCCATATCTGGATAATTGAACAGAGTACCAAAATATTTAGAAGCGTAAATATACCGACAACGAATAGTTTGTTGTTTAAATAAAGGCACAAAACCGACAACGAGGTAAGTCATGGTCAGGGCCTGGGCAAGGTATACAGTACGGATGAAAATCTTTATGAGGTATTTGCTTTCCACAAGAAATACAATTATTGACTTTTACTGACATCTGTTAAGAGCAAGAAAAGGTTTCCCCAACGGGGTACTTAGCTTTAGTTGAAGACTTCGGTTTTGAAACTCGAAAACGAAAATTTCAGGAGTCGGCCGACTGGCACTTGCGAACTGCTTCTGCTTCGGGCACCACACGGCAAGAAAGACTGATAAAATGGCATTGGCTGCATGCTTCATACCCCTGACTACCTGACGTCATGGAAGAGGAGACAGCAAACAACGCAGGACACAAGACTTTGTTAATCAGGCCAACTGAGGGCTACTGCAAGCCGATAACCCAAATGTGATGACTGCAAAAGTGAAACACGAAGAACATCTGTAACACCTTAGCACCTGTACACATCTTAGTGACAGTGCACAGATGCAATACCTACTTCAAAGAAGCGTGCCTGTCTCAAGCAAAGCAACTAAAGATTTAAAAGTCTCATGAGAATGTAGAAAAGATAAGTGTTCACTCAGTGCAGATAACCAAACCATTAAAACTGAATCCAAAGAAAGATCAAAATATGCACAGAGAAAAAACAATATAGCATAGATAGTTAATCTTAAAACCTAAAACCATAAACTCTAAAAGCAGGAAAGTGAAGCACTTTTACAACATAATGTTGACTGACTGCTGGAAGAGTAGTGTCTCAACCCAATTTTAAATTTGCAAACTCAGCAAAAATGGTATCCAGGAACTCTGTCCAGAAAAATAATTGTTACAATAAACTAATGCACTGGCTTCTACTTTTTGAAACGTTATTACTCACACTAAATCGCACTTATTAATAAAGAACACATGATAAAAAAAAATCACTTTTCAAAAGCTGTGAAGCTGTGAAGGAGTTTAAAAAATGTGTGAGGCAAAGTTTGGTCTTTGGATCACTTACTTTTGGTTTGCATTCAAACAGAGAAGTTTCAAACAATTAATTTTTTAATGAAGGATTAAAACAATAAGAAAATGGCTATCAAGTAAGCAGCAGATTTCCCTTTTTCCTGACTTTCTATCTTAGAACTGTACTTGCTTCCTTTTCCCTTGGTTTAGATTTTAATCAGTTTCCCATTTTGTAAGAAAAGTGCATTTTAGTGTTTACCTTTTACATCCTAGATGCTCTTGCTTCTCCTAGTAAAAAAAGTGTCTTCTTATTGAAGTAAAGGCTGTTCGGCAATCCTTCAGACACAGCAGGACTTTTCTCACATAAAGTAAGACATTTAATGCAAACACTGCACTCGACTGTTAGAGTTTGTAGAATGAGCTTAGTGATGGTGAAAGAATGGAATCTATGACATGCATAAAGCAAATAAATGAGCATTTCTCATGGGAACTGTGCATGACTGTTATCCAGAAATTCAGCTTTGTTCAGCAATATGAAACTTTCACTTTACATCCATTTATTATTGGCTAACTAAAGGCAATGCTGCCAGAAAACCATACTGCTGTTAAAGCCAAGTTCCCCTAACTGCTGAAGAGCTGGAAAAAAAGATACTGATTTCTACTCTCTCTCCAACGGTAGGAAAGAAAGACTCCTCTCAACCAAACAAACAAAACATAAATAAATAAAAGGAAATCACAAAGACTGCGGTCTTTAAATATCTTGGCATTTCTGCTTGATAGGAAATGCCCCAGAACTACTGAACTTAATTCAGACAGGAATAAATGGCATCCAAAAACCACATTCTCTGGACTTTTTAAGTCTCAAACATTTCATTCCTACAACTCTGTATGGCTTAACCTTGTAAGGAGGTTCAAAACTACCCTATACTCCAGAAACCTTAACAAGGGTATTCAAACTTCAGATTCCCTCAGGCAGCATCATATAAGTAGTGGTATGTGCAAACGCCCAAAAAAATTACATAAAATAAATAAAAGCTACAGTTAACAGCAACTTTGACTGTTACACTGGAAAATCATAACCAAAAACAGATTAAATATTGATGCCTTCTGCAAGAAACATAGCTGGTTTTGGGCACCAGCAAACCCTGTGGTCAGTGGGGGTCCCCCAATCACTTCCAGTCATGTTATTTTGATATTTTGTAGCATGTTTGTCAACCCAACAAAAGCCATCTTTGGGTAATAATTTTTAAGACGAAGAATCCTAAGAATTGGCAGCATTTCTACTGCTTTAAAATTCAAAGATACCTCTAGTTTCAGTAACAGTATTTTGTCAAATGGCAGGCTTCATAAGTTCAATAAATGTTTTATCACTGAAACAGCACCCTTGACTTAAATACTGCTTGCTGGGCATGTTCTTCTCTAAAACAATCATCATAGCTGCTTTAAGTACTCACAATACTTGGGACTATGGGGGCCTCCCCAATCATCCTTAAATGTTTGGGGGTCCTACAAAGGCTGTTGCTGGTTGAGGGAAGGGAAAAAAAATCTTTCTCTGATTATACCCTTTACCCTAAACAGAGTTGTGCCATGAACCTTTTAGGATACAGCCGGTAATCAGTGAATGAGTGGTGCAAGTGCTTAAAGAGTGGCAGCCCAGAGTGACTAATCTCGGTGCTTACCTGAATTTTAAGAAAACCAGATGCTCCTGTTCAAGAAAAGTTCTCTTTTAGACAGTTTAATAAATACTGGCAGAAGATCTCTCAATTTGCTCAAGAATTCTGAGCAAAGCCAAAAATAATGGCAGAATAAAGGCTCAGAATCAGAACACTTTTTTAACATTATATTAATATTTTAAGTGAATTAGTGTAACATGTTTTACATCAACATGCATTTTTGAACAGCAAGTCTAAAACTCCAATGCCTGGCATTACTGACCGACTATAACCCAGAATAACTTAACCAGCAAATCAATATTTTTATGAGGGACAGAGCAAAAACATAAGGCAACATTAGGGACAGTCTGAGAAATCAGGGATAGTAACAGGTCTGCATTACCCCAGATGACTGCTAAATAAAGTCACTGTGCAACACTACACCAGATCAATGTATCATTATTGCTGAAATCAGTGTAAAACTTATCCCTACCTTGCAGACGTGACAAACTTTGACACCCATGCAGATGGGAACTGAAAGTTAGACTGCTGAATCCTACACTAAGGCACTGTACGAGCACAGCCAGTCGTGCATGAATCGTGCCATCCCAAATAGAACAAAGGCGCTCTCCTCCAAAAAAAAAAGAAGCCAATCTGGTGGTCCCCTGCCATAAACAAACTTTACAACAAAAGGAAGAAACTGCTGCAGAAAAGACGAAAATCCCAGGATGCAAAAAACTCCCTTACCAGCCTCAGTAAGAAGCAGAGATCCCTCATAAAATCCTCCAAAGCTAGTTACGAAAATAAAATTGCCAAAGATTCCAAAAAATTACCACAAGGCATTCTATAGCTATGTCAAGAATCTAAATGACAATGCTCAGATCTGCTCTGAGCTATAACAGAATGGCATTAAATACACTGATCCCAAGGACATTGCCAATATCCTGGCAGATCGATTTAGTGCCAACTTCACCCCACTCTCACCCCTAAAGGTCCCATCTCAATACCGAAAGATTGCCAAATTCCGGTAATAACGGCCACACAGGTAAAAACCGCACTCTCCAAAGCTAAGAATACAGCATCCATGGGACCAAAAAACATCCCGGGCTGTGTACTACATGAACTACAAAATGAACTAGCACCTCACCCAAGTGTCATGTTTAATCATGGCCTCAACTCAGGCTTCGGCTTGATGCCCACTGAGTGGCGCACAGCTACAGTTATCCCACTCCACAAGGGGGGGGATCCACCTTGGATCCTGGGAACTACTGCCCCATCAGTTTGACAAGCCTGATCTGAAAAGTCATGGAACGTATAACTTTTTTTTTGAGGAGAAGAGCGTCTTGGTTCTATTTGAGATGGCACAATTCATGCACAAGTAGATGTGTTCATACAGTGCCTTATACCGGAAGAATTCAAAGTTCCTATAATCACGGCTGCACAGGCAAAAACCTCACTCTCCAAAACCAAGGACACAGCTTCCATGGGACCTGACGACATCCCAGACTGCCTTCTACACGAGCTACAGAATGAACTGGCACCCCACCTAAGTACCATGTTCAATCATAGCCTCACCTCAGGCTTTGTGCCCATTGAATGGCGCACCGCGATGGCTATCCCACTCCACAAAGGGGGGGGGGGCCACAACAGACCCTGGGAACTACCGCCCCATTAGCCTGACAAGCCTGGTCTGCAAGGCCATGGAAAGTACAGTTGTGAACACTTACCATAAATGTAGATGTTAGAGTCTATTCACTGTTGCAGTCATTACATTTGGATAATCTGCTGGCAGGTTGCCCTCAGTCGGCCTGATTAACAAAGTCTTGGGTCCTGCGTCAGTTGCGGTCCCTTCTTCCATGACGTCAGGTCGTCAGGGGGTATAAACCATGCAGCCAATGCCATTACATCAGTTTTTCTTGCCCCAGACGTCAGGTGCCCCCCAAATGGGGAGCCAAATATTTAAGTAATTAAAAACACAAAAAATACATCTCTAAACAAAAGCAAATACACCATAAAGGCTTTTAAGCATAGTAAAGGAGAGTAGAGGTGGAGGGAGGGTAACCAGGACTGCAACAGTCAATACACTCTAACATCTACATTGATGGTAAGTGTACACAACTGTACTATGTTCTTCGTGTTTCACTGTTGCAGTCATTACATTTGGGTAGATTCCCAAAGCTATGGTTGGGAAGATGGATTTATACAGCATTTGGACCAGCTATAAGGCCCTGCCGGACAGCAGTGGCAAAGCCAGCTCTGGATTTAAAGAATAAAAGGTAAATGGTAATGTTTGTTGAACGTATGAACTGAGCTCCAGGTAGCAGCTTCTAGAATGTCTCTAGTAGGAACACCTCTGAGAATGGTTGTAGAAGTAGATGCAGCCCTGGTGGAATGAAATCTGATCCCCTGGGGGATAGTTTTACCATGGTGCATATAGCAGAAACAAATACAATGTCTTATCCATTTGGAAATAGTCTGCTTTGAAACAGCCTGCCCCTGCAGCAAATGCCACCAGTAGTTGTTCAGATTTTCTTAGAGATTTTGTCCTGTTTAAATAAAATCTAAGTTGTCTGTGTACATCCAATGAATGCAGAATCCGTTCCCCCTTGTTCTGTGGATTGGGAAAGAAAGTTGGCAAATGAATGATCTGATTAAGAGCCACACTGGACACCACCTTAGTCATGAAGGATGGATTGGTCCTGAGAGACACCTGTCTGCATGAAAAATAATGAAAGGCTCCACTGCCATAAGGGCCTGTAATTCTGAAATCCTTCTAGCTGAAGTGACTGCTAAAAGGTAAGCTGTTTTCCAGGAGAGACATTTTAAGTCTGCAGTAGCAGCTGGCTCGAAAGGAGGGAGAGTGAGTTTTTTCCAGTACAAAATTGAAGTCCCATGCAGGAGTCTGTGTTCTCCTGAGAGGCCTTACATTTTTGGCCCCTCTGAGATACTGCTTTAGCAGAGGATGAGAGAAGAGGGGAGGTTCTGTGTTGTAATGAGCTGAAATGGCTGAGGCATGGATTTTTATGGAAGAAAAGGACAGGCCCTTATGAAGCATCTCAGTTAAGTATTGTAAAATCTGAGGAATACTGGGCACTGCTGTGCTCATCCCTTGTGATCGATTCCAGGCAAAGAATCTTTTCCATTTGTCAGCATAAGATTTTCTAGTACTAGACCTTCTTGCCTCCAATATGCCATCCATCACAGGCTTGCTGAGGGATGCCAAGGGTGAATTTAGGTGATTAGCCATTAGCTGCAAGATTCAAAGTTTGGAGCTGGGTGTGCAGAATTTGGTTATTCTGTTGAGACAGTAAGTAAGGTGTCTGAGGCAGGTGCCACGGTGGAAGGTGTGAGACATTGTGCAGGAGTGGGTACCAGTGTTGGCGAGGCCATTCTGGAGCAATCAAAATCATTTTTGGTTTGTCCTGTTTGACTCTTAGTAGAACTCTGGAGAGCAGAGGCAAAGGAGGAAAAGCACAGACTGATTGGATGCTCTTTCATTCAGCTGGAAAAACCTCTTTCCAGGCTTTTTTGTGATGAATTCTTGTGCAGAATTTGTCCAACTAATAGTTCTGGGGTGAGGCAAAAAGATCCATGTCTGGACTCCCCCATTTGCATGTCAACATGTTGAAAATCCATGGTTCCAGTTTCCATCTGTGTGGGTCCATGAGATTTTTGCTTAGTTCGTCTGCCAGAGTATTCAGTTTTTCTGGCAGGAATTGAGCTTGTAGCTGTATTTGAAAGGTCAAGGCAGTGTTCCACAATGCCATGTCTAGTCTGAAAAGGGGGTAGGAGTGTGTTCCCCCCTGCTTGTTTATGTACCACATAACTGTGGTGTTGTCTGTCTTTATCACTAATTGTCCTGGAAGAAGGTAGTCCTTGAAGGCTGTCAGTGTATTCTGTACAGCTAGCATCTCTTTTTGATTGATATGAAGGGGCATTTGATTTGGGCTCCATTTGCCCTGAATGCACTTCCCTGCCATATAAGACCCCCAAACATAGTCTGATGCTTCTGTAGTTAAGGTTTGGTGGCAGGGGGTGGGGTAAATGGCAGCCCCTTGTTTTGGTGGCAAGCCTCTGCCCACCATAGGAACTCTAGCTGCAGGCAAGGTATGATAGGAAAGTACAGTTGTGTACACTTACCATAAATGTAGATGTTAGAGTGTATTCACTGTTGCAGTCATTACATTTGGGTAATCTGCTGGCAGGTTGCCCTCAGTAGGCCTGAATAACAAAATCTTGGGTCCTGCGTCGGTTGCGGTCTCCTCTTCCATGACATCAGGTCGTCAGGGGTATAAAACTTGCAGCAGACACCATTTTGATTAGTTTTTCCTGCCCCAGATAAATTATATATATATATATATATATATATATATATATATATATATATATATATATATATATATATATATATATATATATATATATATACATACATATATATATACATATATATATATATACATATATATATATATATAT
Organism: Protopterus annectens; assembly: GCF_019279795.1. Taxonomy (NCBI): domain Eukaryota; kingdom Metazoa; phylum Chordata; order Ceratodontiformes; family Protopteridae; genus Protopterus; species Protopterus annectens. The sequence continues at coordinate 189,723,770 of NC_056725.1, read as the reverse complement.
ATATATATATATATATATATATATATATATATATATATATATATATATATATATATATATATATATATATATATATATATATATATATATACATATATATATATACATACATACATATATATATATATATATATGTATATATATATATATATATATATATATATATATATATATATATATATATATATATATATATATATATATATATATATATATATATACATATACATATATATACATACATATATATATATATATATATATATATATACATATATATATATATATATATATATATATATATATATATATATATATATATATATATATATATATATATATATATATATATATATATATATATATATATATAAATAAATACATGTACTTTAGAACACAAAATCTTTACCTTCAGCTAAAAGCAAATACACCACAAAGGCTTTTGAGCATAGTGAAGGAAAGAAGAGGTATAATAATAGAGAAGAAAGGGGGCTGGCAGGTGGGTAACCCGGACTGAAACAGTGAATACACTCGAACATCTACATTTATGGTAAGTGTACACAGCTGTACTATGTTCTTCATGTTTCACTGTTGCAGTTATTACATTTGGGTAGAATCCCAAAGCTGTGGATGGGAGGATGGAATTAAATAGCATCAGGAGCAGCTATAAGGCCCTGCAGGACTGCAGTGGCAAAGCCTGCCCTGGATTTAGAAAAGAGAGGTAAATGGTAATGCTTTGTGAACGTATGAACTGAGCTCCAAGTAGCAGCTTCTAGAATGTCTCTGGTAGGAACCCCTCTGAGAAAAGCTGCAGAAGTAGAAGCAGCCCTGGTGGAATGGGATCTGATCCCCTTGGACACAGGTTTACCATGGTGCAAGTAGCAGAAACTAATACAATGGCTTATCCATTTTGAAATAGTCTGCTTTGAAATAGCCTTCCCCTCTGTTCCTGCAGCAAATGCCACTAGTTGCTCAGACTTTCTTAGAGATTTGCCACTAGTTGCTCAGACTTTCTTAGAGATTTTGTCCTGTTTAAGTAGAATCTTAGTTGTCTGTGTACATCCAACGAATGCAGAATCCACTCCCCCTTGTTCTGCGGATTTGGGAAAAAGGTTGGCAGGTGAATGGTCTGGTTAACAGCCTCACTGGATACCACCTTAGGCATAAAAGGAGGACTGGTCCTGAGTGCCACCCTGTCCGGGTAAAAAGATAATGAAAGTCTCCACTGCCATGAGAGCCTGTAGTTCTGAAACTCTTCTAGCTGAAGTGACTGCTAAAAGAAAGGCCGTCTTCCAAGAAAGAAATTTTATATCCGCAGTAGCAGCTGGTTCAAAAGGAGGTAGGGTGAGTTTTTCCCAGCACAAAATTGAGGTCCCATGCAGGAGTCGGTGTTCTCCTGGGAGGCCTTACATTTTTGGCCCTCTGAGGTACTGCTTTAGCAGGGGATGAGAGAAGAGAGGAGGCTCTGTGTTGTAATTAGCCGAGATGGCAGAGGCATGTTTTTTTAATGAAGAAAAAGATAGGCCCTTGTGAAGCATCTCAGTTAAGTATTGCAAAATCTGAGGAATATCAGGCTTTGCTGTGTCTATTCCTTGTGCTTGGTTCCAAGCACAGAATCGCTTCCATTTATCAGCATAAGAATTTCTAGTACTAGGCCTTCTAGCCTCCAAAGTGACATCCATCACAGGTTTACTGAGAGATGTAATTGGTGAAATTAGTTGGATGAGCCTTGCTGCAAGATTCAGAGTTTGGAACTGAGTGTGCAGAATTTGACAGTTCTGCTCAGACAATAGAGGAGGCATTTGAGGCAAGTACCACAAAGGATGGTGTGACATGTTCCTTAGAAGTGGGTACCAGTGTTGGCGAGGCCAGTCCGGAGCAATCAGAATCATATTTGGTTTTTCCTGTCTGACTTTTAGTAAGACCTTGGAGAGTAGAGGCAGAGGGGGAAAGGCATAGACTGATAGGTTTTTCCAGCTGAAGGATAGAGCATCCACTTTCCATGCTTTTTTTGTGATGAGTTCTTGTGCAGAATTTGTCCAACTGATAGGTCTATTTGCCTATCCCCAAAACTATGTTAGGGCTCCCCCATTTTCGTGTCAACATGCTGAAGATTCGTGGATCCAGTTTCCATTCGTGTGGGTCCATAAGATTTCTGCTTAGGTCATCTGCCAGAGTATTTTGCTTTCCTGGCAGGAATTGAGCTTGAAGATGTATTTGGCAAGTCAAAGCTGTGTTCCACAAGGCCATGGCTAGTCTGCAAAGGGGGTAGGAGTGGGTACCCCCCAGCTTGTTTATGTAACACAACTGTGGTGTTGTCCGTCTTTATCAGTAGTTGTGCTGGATGAGGGAAGTCCTTTAAGGCTGTCAGAGCATTCTGTATAGCTAGCATTTCTTTCTGGTCGACATGTAGATGCATTTGATTTGGGCTCCATTTGCCATGAATGCATCTCCCTGCCAGATGGGCCCCCCAGGCATAGTCTGATGCATCTGTAGTCAGGGTTTGGGTGGCAGGGGGTAGAGTGAATGACAGTCCTTTGTTTTGGTGACATGCCTCTGCCCACCAAAGGAACTCCTGTTGCAGGCAGGGAATGAGAGGAATCATTGTTTCCAGGCTGTGAAAATGTTGACTCCATAAGCTTTTTAGGTACCAATGAAGTTTCCTCATATGCAGTCTTGCATATGGAATTAGTAGAATGCAGGATGCCATGAACCCCAAAGCCTGCAGAATTTGTCTTGCAGATAGCTGGGTTTTGGTTGGCACTTGTTTGAATGATGTTGTCAATTGAATTTGTTTGTCTGGCGTGAGGTAAGTTCAGGGTTTGGCCTGAGCGGCTCTGTTGGACACTGGAAACGACCAATTCTTAGTAGGCCAGTGTCTACTGAATCTGGGTGGCTGCACTTGCAAGACATCTTTTACAGTTTGCATAGATTTAGCTTCGTCTTCCCTTTTTTTTAAAACCTCTTCTGCCTTATTACCAAACGGACTGTCCTGCTGTAAAAGAAGCATCCAACAATTTTGCCTTGACATGATCAGGCAGATTTTGCTCCTTGAGCCAAGCATGCCTTTTTATCATAGATCCAGTTACGGCAGCCCTGCAAGAGGCATCCAAGGAATCAAAACCACATTGCAAAGTATGCTTTCCAACCTGTTCTGCTGAATGCAATAAATCCTGTAACTCTATTTTCCACAAAATCAGAAATCAACATCATTTTCTGTTTCAGTAAGCCCATAACATGCTGTTGGTATTTAACCATATGAAACTGGCAGTGATAGTCAAGGTAGCAGACGTATAAACCTTCTTACCCCATCTATTCAGCACCCTGGAGTCTCTATATGAAGGGGTAGGATTTTTGGCTGTAGAAGCCTTAATACTCTTGGGACCCTGAGAAATAGTTTCAGGGTCAGCTGCAGGATTTTTGAAAAGAAATTTGTGGGAGTCAGGAACCCTGTAATATCTGTCTGGCTTACTGGGAGCCGGAGGCAGGGAATCAGGAGCCATGCTTGATTCTGAGAAAACATCAACAATGTCTAAAACAGGAGGAATAGCCAAAGGCCTATGCTGAGGAAGAAGAAGAAAATCCCTAAGCCTCTTTTTGGATTCTGAGAAGTCCTGACTCTCCCAATGAAAATGCTCCCTTAAAGTATGCAAAGTCTCTCCAAAAGAGAAATCCTCAGGAGGGGAAGCAGAAGGGATGGATTCCTCTGCATCAGAGTCCTCATAAGGTGGGATAGAAAATTCCTGATCAGAAGAGGAATCCGAAGAAATTGAAACCTGATCTGAAGATTCATAATCAGTGCCTTGCCTAGACCTCTTAGCAGGGGGGGGGGTTGGGAACCCCTGGTCAAGGTAATTAAATCCTCAGCTATTTTGATCATTTGTTTTTTAGGTATAGGGGCCTGAGCACGTGGCTCATGCATTGGTTTTTGAGACATAGAAGTAGGTTTTGGCCTTGTTTTTGATGATGGCGTCTGTTTAATATACAAATGTTGAGGCCTGAAAACACCCTCAAAAGCCGGTGCTTGCTCAGCGGCTCCGGACCCATCTGAGGGAGAGACATCCATGGGTTCAATACTTGCAGCATCTCGCAGCAAACCGGACTCTGAATGGGTCTCAGTAGAGGCCTGCGACTCGAAAGTAGCAGGCATCAGGGGCTGCAAAAAGCACCTCACTGAGTACCGGCGAAGCTTCGTCGTCGGTTCTGGAACTCTATGGTCTGTCTTTTTCCTTGTGTTTTTTGTGAATTCCAGTGGTCAGATTGTTAACTGACGACATTTCAGGATAATTAAATCTTGAACCAAAGTATTTAGAAGCAAAAATATACCAACGCTTAATACTGCGTTGGTTAAATTTAGCACAAAACTGACAGCAAGGCACGTTGTGATCAGGGCCTAGGCAAGGAATACAGTACAAATGAAAACCCTTATGAGGTATTTGCTTCCCACAAGTAATACAATTATTAACTTTTACTGACATCGGTAAGTAGCAAGAAAAAGTTTCCCCAACGGGATACTTAGCTTTAGTTTGAAGACTTTGGTTCTGAAACTCGAAAATGAAAAATTTCAGGAGTCGGCCGACCAGCACTTGCGAACTGCTTCTGCTTCGGGCACCACGCGGCACGAAAGACTGGCTAAAATGGTGTCGGCTGCATGTTTTATACCCCTGATGACCTGACGTCATCGAAGAGGAGACAGCAACCGAAGCAGGACCCAAGACTTTGTTATTCAGGCCGACTGAGGGCAACCTGCCAGCAGATTACCCAAATGTAATGACTGCAACAGTGAAACACAAAGAACATTCATCGTTTCCAGGCTGTGACAATGTTGTGACATACATTTTTTAAGTACCACTGAAGTTTCCTTATATGCAGTTTTGCATATGGAATTAGAAGAATGCAGGAGGCCATGAACCCCAATTTGTCTTGCAGATAGCAGGGTTTTTGTGGCCACCTGTTTGAAGTAGGTTACCAAATGAATTTGTTTTTCTGGTGTTAGGTAAGCCATCTGAGCAGTTGTATTCAATCTTGCACCCAGGAATGTAATTTTTTGAGAGTGTACCAGTTGTGATTTCTTTTCGTTTATGGTGTACCCTAGACAAGATAGAACCCTTTTCACAAATGCCAGATGTTTTAGAAGAATGTCCTTGTTTTCTGCCTGAATTAGACAATTGTCTAGGTATGGATATATTTGAATATTTCTTTGCCTGCAAAATGCAATTACTGGAGCCAGGCACTTTGTGAAGACCCTGGGTGCAGTAGATAAGCCAAAGGGCAGTGCAGAGAACTGGTAATGCAAGTAGCCTGCTTTGAAGTAGAGGAATCTTCTGCAAGATTCCCTGATTGGGATATGCAGGTAAGCCTCTAAGTCTAGAGTTACCAACCAGGCATCTTTGCCTAGCATAGGAAGTAACTGTTGAAGAGTCAGCATATTGAATTTTGGAATGTCCAGAAATGTGTTTAGAGTAGATAAATCCAGAATAGGACGCCATGATTTGTCTTTTCTGGGTACCAGGAAAAGTCTTGAATAGAAGCCTTGCCCCTTTTCCTCTTCTGGTACTGGCTGAATAGCCCTCATGAGGGACAGTACTTGTTTCTGGGCCTCTGTCCAGTGATTTTGGGGCAGGTCTGGCCATCTGTTTGGGATTGGCAACGTGTGGAAATGAAATCTGTATCCCTGGGATACTATATTTAAAACTCATTTGCCCTGGGTTATAAGTTGCCAGTTTCTTGCATGAAGTGACAGTTTTCCTCCCAAAGGGGTGGCTAAAAAAGTGCTTGGTAAGTGTAAAGGGAAGTCACTGAGACCGTTTACCATAGGGAGGTGCCTTGTTGTTTCCAGATTTGGAGGAGGCGGCACCCCATTGTTTTGTTCTAAAAGTCCCTTGTGACTGAAACCTGGAGCCTTTGGAATGTCTGGGTTTGACTTGAGTGGCTCTCGAAGGAACTGGAAAGGACCAGTTCTTAGTAGGCCAGTGTCTATTAAATCTTGGAGGTTGCACTTATAAGTCGTCTTTCACAATTTGCATAGATTTAGCTTTATCTTCCATCCTTTTTAGAACTTCTTCAGTCTTATTACCAAAGAGACGGTCCTGTTGTAAAGGAGCATCCAACAATTTTGCTTTAACATGATCAGGCAGAGTTTGCTCTTTGAGCCAAGCATGCCTTCTAAGCACAGACCCAGTTTCAGCAGCCCCGCAAGAGGCCTCCAAAGAATCAAAACCACATTGCAAAGTATGTTTTCCAACTTGTTCAGCTGAATGTAATAAATCCTGTAAATCTTTAATTTTCCACACAGTCAGAAATTAACATAATTTTCTGTTTAAACAGTCCCATGATATGCTGTTGATATTTAAGCATATGAAATTGACAGTTTAAAGCCCTGATTGCCAAGGTTGCAGAAGTGTAAACCTTCTTACCCCATCTATCCAGCGCCCTGGAATCTCTATCAGAAGGGGTAGGATTTTTAGCAGTAGAGGCCTTAATGCCCTTGGGACCCTGAGAAATGGTTTCAGGATCTGCAATAGTATTTTTGAAAAGGAAATTGTGGGAGTCAGGAACCCTGTAGTATCTGTCTGGCTTACAAGAAGCCGGAGGCAGAGAATCAGGAGCCATACTAGATTCTGAAAAAACATCATCAACTATGTCTAGAACAGGAGATATATCCAAAGGCCTATGCTGAGGAAGAAGAAGAAGAAGAAAATCCCTAAGTCTCTTTTTAGATTCAGAGAAGTCCTGACTTTCCCAGTGGAAATGTTCCCTTAAGGTATGTAAAGTTTCCCCAAAAGAGAAATCCTCAGGGGAGAGAAGCAGAAAGAATGGAATCTTCTGCATCAGAGTCCTCATAAGTAGGTATAGACAAATCCTGTTCATTAGAAGAGACAGAAGAAATAGAATCCTATTCAGAAGATTCATAATCAATATCTTGCCCAGGCCTCTTAGGAGGTGGGGGGGTTGACTACCCCTGATCAGGGTAGTTAAATCTTCAGCCAATTTGATAATTTGTTTTTTTAGGCATAGGGGCCTGCACATGTGGCCCAGGTGTCGGTTTTTTAGACATAGATTTAGTTTTTGGCCTTGGTTTTTAAGATGGCATTGGTCTAATATACAAATCTGTAGGCCTGAAAACACCCTCAGAATCCGGTGCTTGCACAGCGGCTCCGGACCCATCTAAGGTAGAGACATCCGTGGGGTCCATAACTGAAGCCTCTCGCGGCATACCAGACTTCGAATGGGTCTCAGTAGAGGCCTGCGAATCAGAAGTAGCGGGTATCAGGGGCTGCAATAGTGCCTCACTGAGTACCGGCGACTGGCTCAGGAGAAGCGTCGTCGTCAGTTTTAGACCTCGACAGCCTGTTTCTGTCTTTTTCTTTGCGTTTTTTAGGTATTCCGGTAGTCGGATTGCTAACAGATGACATTTCTGGATAATTAAAGCGTGAGCCAAAATATTTTGAAGCAAAAATATACAGACGTTTAATAGTGCATTGATTAAATTTAGCACAAAAACGACAGCAACGTACATTGTGAACAGGGCCTAGGCAAGGAATACAGTACAAATGAAAATCCTTATGAGGTATTTGCTTCCCACAAGTAATACAATTATTAACTTTTACTGACATCGGTAAGGAGCAAAAAAAAAAAAAAAAAGTTTCCCCAATGGGGTACTTAGTTTTTAGTTGAAGACTTTGGTTCTGAAACTCGAAAACGAAAATTTCAGGAGTTGGCCGACCGGCACTTGCGAACTGCTTCGGCTTCGGTGACTGTGCGGCAAGAAAGACTGATGTAATGGCGTCGGCTGAATGTTTTATACCCCTGACGACCTGACATCATGGAAGAAGGGACAGCAACCGACGCAGGACCCAACACTTTGTTAATCAGGCCGACTGAGGGCAACCTGCCAGCAGATTACCCAAATGTAATGACTGCAACAGTGAAACATGAAAAACATCGTATCATGGAACTCAAAAGACATTAGAGATCTCCAAACTCTGGACCCCACACAGTTCGGGTTTGTAAAAGGCAGATCATGTCGTTTGTGAAAAGGGTTCTATTTTGTCTAGGGTAAACCTGATTAGACTTCTTTGAAGCAGTCACCAAAGCCATAGATGAGGGAAAGGTGGTTCACACAGCGTATCTAGATCTCGCCAAGGAGTTCAGCACCATCCCCCACTCTGGAATTATAGATAAACTCACTAAACTAGGTATAAATCCCTATGTCACAACATGGGTTGCCAACTGGCTTACTGACAGAACCCACACTGTGAAAGTAGCAGACTCCAAATCAGACTTCAGACCAGTGACAAGTGGAGTACCACAGGGTTCAGCCCTGGGTCCTCTCCTGTTTGGTATTCACTTCTCTGAAGTACAGGCTAACACAGAAGGTCTTTGGCTAACTAAATTCGTAGATGACTGCAAACCAAGAGCCATAATCGAAACTCCTAACGATGTGGACATCCGACAAAAGGGCCTCACCGAGACAGATGGTTGGTGTCAAAGCCATGGTCTCAAGTTCAATGCCAAAAAGTGCATTGTCATCTCCTTTGGTAAAAACTTTGTACCCATGAACTACCACATAGGTGGTAGTCTACTTAACACCGAACGTGTGAGGAGACCTTGGGACACAGGTGGACAGTAGTCTCTCCTTTGATAATCACATTGCCACAGTGGTCAGGAAATCCTTCTATGTGGCACACCTCATCACAAAAGGTTTCTCATCCAGAAAAAAAAAAAAAAAGAGGTCATTGTTCCCCTCTACATCACTCATTAGACCCATTATAAAGTACAATGCCCTTTTTGGTATGTACCTCACAAAACAACTGGAAAGGCAGCAGACATACCTCACAAAGAGGATTACTGGCCTCAAACAGATGCCCTACGCAGAGGAACTCAAAAAACTCCAGCTTTACTCTGTCGCATATCGCCTACTCAGAGGCTATCTCTGCCTAACATACAAAGCTATGTCAAACCCAGAGCTGTTGGACATGCTCCACTTAAAGAAATCCCAATTCCTCTGAGCTACACGCTCTAGGGACCTAAACTTTGTCACCAGAATAAACAGAACATGCTGGAGGGATAGATTCCTGTCCCAGAGACTTCCTATACTCTGGAACAGACTAACTACCTATGTCAAACAGAACTCCTCATTAGCACTCTTCAAGAAAAATCTTGATTGGATGGGTAATAGGAAATTCACCCCGGGGATCACTTCTGTGGTTCTGTTTGATAGGGGCACAGGAAAATAATTTTCTTGGGTGGCAAAGGGTACATTTTTGGCTAGGCTCAATAGCCTAGTATCTACCTACCTATGAACAAAGACATTGGCAACCTTCAAAACACTGGACCCCACCCAGTTTGGGTTCATGAAGGGCCGATCTGGTCGCCTGAACCTGATTGATCAGATCAGTCTCCAGAGCTGTGGACGAGGGTAAGCCTCGCCAAGTCCTTCAACACCATCACCCACTTTGGAATCCTAGACAAACTTACTAAGCTGGGCATTAATCCCTACGTCACTCGATGGGTTGCCAACCGGCTTACTGACCGAACCCACACTGTAAAAGTAACCGACTCTAAATCCAGCTCCAGACAAGGGACAAGTGGAGTACCTCAGGGTTCAGTCCTGGGATTGCTCTTGTTTGGCATCTACTTCTCTGAAGTACAGGCCAACGCTAAGGGACTCTGGCTAACAAAGTTTGCAGAGGACTGCAAACTGGCAGCCATTACTGAATCCCCAAATTATGTGGATATTCTACAAAAGGGCCTTACAAAAACAGATGCTTGGTGCCGGAGCCATGGGCTCAAGCTCAATGCCAAGAAATGTATAGTTATCCCCTTTGGGAAAAAACATGTACCCGTGAATTACCACATGGGTGGCAGAACACTAAACACCGAAAGTGTGATAAGAGACCTAGGGACAAAGGTGGACAGTCGTCATCTTCAATAACCACATTGCCACAACAGTCAGGAAATCCTATATGGCATACCTCATCACTAAGGGTTTTTCATCCAGAAAAAAAGGAGGTCACTGTCCCACTGTACTAATCCCTCATTAGACCCATTATAGAATACAATGCCCAGTTTGGTATGTACCTCTCACGACATCTGCAACAACTGGAAAGGCCACAGAAATACCTCACTAAAAGCATCAAAGGCCTAAAAAGCAGATGCCCTATGCTGACCATCTAAAAAAACGCCAGCTATACTCTGTGGCATATCGTCTACTCAGAGGCAATCTCTGCTTAACATACAAGGCCACGTCAAACCCAGAGCTGTTGGACATGATACACTTAAAGAAATCCCAATCCCTCAGAGCCACACACTCCAGGGATCTAAACCTAGTCATCACAATGAACAAAACATGCTGGAGGGACAGGTTCCTGACCCAGAGACTCCCCAGACTCTGGAACAGACTGCCCATACATGTCACGCAGAGTATCTCTTTGGCCCTCTTCAAAAGGAACCTTGACGAGTGGATAGGAGACGGGAAATTTACCCCAGGGATCACGTCAGTCACCCTGCTAGACAGGGGTCCAGGGAAGTAAATATTGTGGGAAGAAATAGCCAGAGAATTGTTATGGCTAGGCTTGTATAGGCCCTAGGGTCGATAGCCTGGTACCAACCTATGTAGCGCTTTAGCACAACTGGCTAAATGCTTTCACTTACATTTTTTCAGATCAGAATGTAAACTCATAGTGCAGAGTATGATTAAAAACAACTTCAGTCACATCACTCATGTTAATAAAGTGCTACATGGTTGTGAGTTCCTTTTTCTTTTTCCTGTGGTTAAAAGTTCCTACATTTATCCACCAAACTGTCCCCCGAGGTTCACTGTCATGGATTATGCCTGTGTGTTAGGGGGCTGCAGTCAAAGAGCATCAAGCTGGGTATAATTACTTTCACTTTCTATCACAAATATCAATGGCACTGCCATTACGCTTGTGAATGGGTGTGTGGTTGCAGCATATTTAAGAGCAAGAAGATGGCCATAATTTCTTTTACTATCCATCACAAACATAGACTTAAGTACACAATAGATGGGCTACCTTTTGTGGTTTGGCAGAAATAGGATACATATATTTTACATTTGTTTACCAGGAAAGTCCGACTGGACATGGGTCCTTTTCAGCAGAGGCCCAGGAGAAAAGCTCCAAGAGTAACAAATACATACAACAGAGAAACAAATACAGCCAAGTGAGACGCAAACACATACAAGATAGTGGTTTCAGACACAAGTAGAGCAACAGTAATTTACATAGAAAATGGTTGTTTACATTTAGCAGATATATCCAAATGACTGTGTACAGTTAAAGTGAAACTATCGTTAGTGGTAGATCATGCTAGTAGAGTGAGAGTAATGATAATGGAATAGGTTATCCAGGGCAGCTGCAGGTACAGAGCCAGGTGTTAGTAAAGTAAGTTTTTAGAAGTTTTTTTTTTAAATTAAAGTGTTGAGGAGTTTGTTACTATTGAGTTAGGTAGATTATTCCAGTGTTTGGAGATGTAGATATAAAAAAGTGATTCACCTGCTGAGTTGTTAACTTTTGTGGTGTGTAGAAGTAGTTTGTTGCTGGAGCGAAGAGGTCTTGAGGAGGAATATGGCTGAATGGGATGTTTGAGTGCAGGTTTTTTTTCTGATAAGAGTATTTTGTGGGTGAAGGTAAGTTGATTAAAAAGAGAAGTTGGGGGAGTTCAAGCCACTTGACCTGCTTAAGTGATGAGCAGAGATGTGACTTGTATGAGGCATTAGTGCCAAATGAAAGCAACTGCTCATTACCACAGTGGCATGTTGAGTAGCATTGCCATTTCACACTTGTTTTGCTCTGGCTGAGTTCTTGGCTGTGGCTTTTTCTATACAGAGTCTATATACCCTCCGTATCTCTGTGTACATTTATCAAAGTACTTTGGTTTCTTCTAGTACCTCAAAAACAAAGTAGGTGAACTGGGTTCCTTCAGTTTCCCTTAAGGTGAATGTGCAGTGTGTGTGTGTGTGTGTGTGTGTGTGTGTGTGTGTGTGTGTGTGTGTGTGTATATAAAAACATCTCTGTTTTTGTCTGAGCACACACTAATACTGGGTACATAAATAACTCTTCTGGGTAACAGTAAAAAAATGCAGTTAACAAGTAATTACAATTCAAACATTAGGCATAAAATACATCATGGGACATTCGGCCCTTAAAAGCTTTTAGGAGTCTGCTGGCCCAGGCATCCCAACCTACATAAATGGGTTTCAATGGGGACTTAGTTCTGGTCTCTGCCTTTAACCGCATCATTCTAAGCGGTTCTTCTCAGAGGTTATGTACAGAAGGTTGCTGTAGCTTATGTGGGAGGCTGAGAATTATGTGGTCATTACTTTATTTTACTCACACGCAAACCTCAGAGGTGTGCACAGGTGGTCATTGTAGCTTCTGTTGGGGCTGGGGACAGTGCAGTCATTTTTTTTTTTTTTTTACTTTTCTCACAGACCTCAGAGAACTGCAAAGAAGGTTACTACAGCTTGTGTAGGGGCAGTGTGCGGTCTAGGAGCAGTAAGTTGAAAAGGCCTTCCTATTGAAATGCCAGCACTCAAAATGCCAAGTACATAAAAGCCAAAACAGACGGAAATACTGAAGGAGAGAGAATCTCAAAAAATCTTTCTTCTCTTTAACTCATTACATCCAAGTGATGCCTCCAGGTGCATCTGCAGTCAACTCCTACTGATGCCTCTAGGTGTCAAACATTGCTTGTTCATATTTGCATGAATAATTCCAAAACCGTGCTATGTGCAAGGTTTGAAAATATTTCATCTTAAAGGTTACACTATGGCAAACTCAACTTCATTAATATTTGACCTCTGTCTAGTGCAAGTAAATAGATACTAACTGTTGTTTCTATGATATTCATTAATATAATTTAATGTTCACATTTTTCTACAGATCTCAACAACGAAGTAACCCAGACAGCACTCCTTAACCTCATATGAAAGTTCTCAGCTAGATGAACAAAATGTCGCTGGGTGAGTGTGTGTGTGTGTGTGTGTGTGTGTGTGTGTGTGTGTGTGTGTGTGTGTGTGTGTGTGTGTGTGTGTGTGTGTGTAAACAACTTACAATATCTCGGTAACTACTCAAATTACACAAAATATTATAAATGTAATGGTTACTGTGTTTTCTGCGACTTATAAAATTCAGTTTAAGACCTAGAACAGTACAGTTGTGTACCTACCATAAATGTAGATGTTCAAGTGTATTCACTGTTGCAGTCATTACAATTGGGTTATCCTGCTGGCAGTCTGCCTGAATTCCAAAGTCTAGGTCTGGCGTCGGTTGCTGTCGCCTCCTCCCTGAAGTCAGTGCGGCAGGGGTATAAAAGATGCAGCAGATGACATTTTCTTTAGTTTTTCTTGCCCCAGATGTCAAGTGCCCCCAAAAGGGTAGGCTAAAAATATGTCTATAAAGCATGCATGCACCAAGTAACAAGTTTCCTTCATCTACAAGCAAATACACCACATAGGTTGTATAGAATAGAGAAGTACAGGTAAGGTCCAGCAAAGGTAAGGGGGATGGTGGGTGGGTAACCTGGACTGCAACAGTGAATACACTCGAAAATCTACATTTATGGTAGGTACACAATTGTACTATGTTTGTGTTTCACTGTTGCAGTCATTACAATTGGGTCGAATCCCAAAGCTAAGGTTGGAAGGCTGGAACTAAATAGAATTAGGAGCGGCTATGAGGCCCTGCAAGACTGCAGTGGCAAAGCCTGCCCTGGATTTGGAGTAGAGTGGTAAGTGGTAAGTGGTAGTGCTTTGTAAAAGTGTGCACTGAGCTCCAGGTTGCAGCCTCTAAAATGTCTTTGGTTGGAATTCCCCTGAGGAAGGCTGCTGAAGTGGCTGCTGCTCTGGTTGAATGTGGCCTAATGCCCTTAGGCACTGACTTGCCCTGTTGAGAATAGCATAAACGAATGTAGTGACCTATTCACTTTGAAATAGTCTGCTTTGAGATGGCCTTTCCTTGTGATCCTGCAGCACATGCTACCAGTAATTGCTCAGTCTTTCTGAATGCTTTGGTTCTGTCCAAGTAGAAGTGCAGTTGTCTGTGTATGTCCAAAGAATGCAGAAGTTTCTCACCCTTATTCTGTGGGTTTGGATAAAAGGTAGGCAAATGAATAGTTTGGTTGAGGGCCACACTGGACACTACCTTAGGCATAAATGTGGGGTTTGTCCTTAAAGAAACCCTGTCTGGATGGAAAATGATAAAAGGTTCCACAGCCATGAGTGCCTGTAGCCCTGAGACTTGTCTTGCAGAGGTTATTGCTAGGAGCAGAGCTGTTTTCCATGATAAAAATTTTATATCAGCTGAAGTGGCTGGTTCAAAAGGAGGCAGAGTGAGTTTTTCCAAGACATAATTGAGGTCCCATGCAGGTACTGGTGATCTCCTTGGAGGCCGTAAGTTTTTGGCTCCTTTCAGGTACTGCCTTAATAAAGGATGAGAAAAAAAAATGCCTTAATAAAGGATGAGAAAAAATAGGTGGCTCTGTATTGTAATGAGCTGAAATGGCAGAGGCATGAATCTTAATTGATGAAAAGGATGGTCCTTTGTCCAGCATCTCAGTTAAGTATTGCAAAATCAGAGGGATATTTGGAACAGTCATGTCAATTCCTTGTGCCTGGTTCCAAGCACAGAATCTCTTCCATTTTTCTGCATAAGATTTTCTGGTACTGGGCCTCCTGGCCTCCAAGATAACATCCATCACAGCTTTAGAGAGAGTGGTGTTTTGAAAAGCTACATTATCCGCCATGCTGCCAGATTTAGGGTCCTGAGTTGGCTGTGCAGGATTTGATTGTTTTGTTGGATCAGTAAGTGAGGAAGTTGAGGTAATGTCCATGCTGGGCATTGAGTCAAGTTCCTTAGGATTGGGTACCAGTGCTGGCGGGGCCAGTCTGGGGCAATCAGTATCATTTTGGCTTTTCTTGTCTGACCTTTAGGAGTACCTTAGGGAGGAGAGGCAGTGGGGGAAAGGCATATACTATTAAGTTTTTCCAGCTGAAAGAGCATCCACTTTCCATGCTTGCTTGTGATAAGTCCTTGTGCAGAATCTCTGTAGTTGGTAGTTGTGAGGGGAGGCAAATAGATCTATGTCTGGGCATCTCCAATTCCTTGCTATCATGTTGAAGACTTGTGGATCCAATTTCCACTCATGGGGATCCATGAGGTTTCTGCTTAGTTTGTCTTCCAGAGCATTTATCTTTCCTGGCAGGAATTGTGCTTGCAGATGTACTTGGTAAGTCAATGCTGTGTCCCACAAAGTCATGGCTAGTCTGCAAAGGGGGTAGGAATGTGTGCCCCCCTGCTTGTTTATGTACCACATGACTGTAGTATTGTCCATCTTAATCAGTAGTTGTCCTGGATGAAGTAAGTCCTTGAAGGCCGTCAGGGCATTCTGAACAGCTTGCATCTATTTTTGATTGATATGCAGATGCTTCTGGATTGCTGACCATGAGCCCTGAATACATCTTCCTGCCATGTGGGCCCCCCAGGCATAATCCGATGCATCTGTTGTCAATGTCTGCCTGGCTGGGGGTATGGTGAATGGCTGCCCCTTGTTGTGGTAACAGGCCTTTGCCCACCATCGAAACTCCTGTTGCAGGCAGGGAATGAGTGTAATTATTGTTTCCAGGCTGTGGCAATGTTGAGTCCAAACACTTTTTAGATACCACTGTAGTTTCCTCATATGCAGTCTTGCATATGGAATTAGCAGAATGCAGGATGCATGAAGCCCAAAGCCTGCAAAATTTTTCTTGCAGTTAACTTGGTGTTTGTTGCCAACTTTTTGAAATAAGTAGTCAGTTGCCTTTGTTTGTCTGGCGTGAGATAAGCCATCTGGGCAGTTGTATTTAAGCTTGCACCCAGGAATATTATCTCGAGAGGGTACAAGTTTTGATTTCTTTTCATTGACTGTGGACTCTAGGCATGTTAATATTCTTTTTACAAACGCCAGATGCTGTAGTAGTATGTCCTTGTTCTTTGCTTGAATAAGGCAGTCATCCAAGTAAGGATATATTTGTATTCCTCTTCGTCTGCAAAATGCAATTACTGGTGCCAGGCATTTTGTGAAGACCCTGGGCACAGTAGATAAGCCAAAGGGCAGTGCAGAGAATTGGTAGTGCATTGAGCCAGGTATCTTCTGCATGATTGTCTGATTGGGACATGCAGGTATGCCTCTTTTAGGTCTGAAGTTACAAGCCAAGCCTTTTTGCCCAGCATGGGCAGAAGCTGCTGCAGAGCCAACATTTTGAATTTTGGAATATCCAGGTATGTGTTTAGAATTGATAGGTCCAGTATTGGCCTCCAGGCGTTGTCCTTTCTGGGCACCAAGAAAAGTCTTGAATAAAATCCTTGTCCCTGCTCTTGCTGTGGTACTTGCTGAATGGCCCTCATATCCATGAGGGATGAAACTTGTTTTTGTGCCTCTGCCCATTGATTTTTTGGGAGGTCTGGCATACTGTTTGCCCTTGGCAGGGTGTGAAAGTGGAACCTGTAACCTTGTGACACTATGTTCAAGACCCATTTGTCCTGGGTGAGTAGGTGCCAGTTTTGAGAAAAAAAGTGCTAGTTTCCCCCCTAAAGGAGCTGCCAGAAGATAAGTGCTTGGCGTTGGCAGGGGGAAGTCATTGGGACTGCTTTCTGTATGGCTGTGATTTGTCTTCTCCGCTTTTGGAGGTAGAAGCACCCCATTGTTTAGACCTGTAAGAGCCTTGGAGCTGGTATCTGCTTCTAGGGCATCTGTATCTGCCTCTTTGTGGCCTGTCTGAAACTGGAAAGGACCAATTCTTTGTAGGCCAGAGTCTGCTAAATCTTGGAGGGTGTACCTGTAAGAAATCCTTGACTGTCTGCATAGATTTTGCTTTGTCCTCCATTTTCTTTAACACCTCTTCTGCTTTAACACCAAACAAAGTATCATGCTGTAATGCAGCATCTAATAATTTTGCTTTAACATGATCAGGCAGATTCTGTTCCTTTAACCAAGCATGCCTCCTAATGACAGAACCCGTAACAGCGGCTCTGCAGGAGGCCTCCAAAGAATCAAAGCCACATTGTAAAGTATGCTTTCCAACTTGTTCAGCTGCATGCTGCATTTCTTTATTTTCTGCACATTCAGAATTTGTTAACATTTTCTCTTTAAGCATTGACATAATGTATTGCTGATATTTAAGCATATGAAACTGAGAATTTAAAGCCCATATAGCGAAGGTAGCAGAAGTGTAAATCTTTTTTCCCCATCTATCCAGTGCCCTGGAATTTCTGTCAGAGGGGGTAGGGTTTTTTGCAGTGGAAGCCTTGACCCCCTTAGGATCCTGAGAGATAGTTTCTGCGTCAGCAACAGGGTTTTTAAATAGAAATTTGTGGGAGTCTGGAACCCTGTAGTATCTGTCTGGCTTAACAGGAGCTGGAGGTAAGGAGTCAGGAGTCAGACTGGACTCTGAAAATACGTAATCTACAATGTCTAGCACAGGTGGAATAGCCAGGGGCCTGTGCTGAGGCAGTAAAAGAAAGTCTCTGAGCCTTTTCTTAGATTCTGAATAATCTTGGCTCTCCCAGTGGAAATGCTCCCTCATGGTATGCAGTGTTTCCCCAAAAGAATAATCCTCAGGAGGAGAAGCTGAGGGGATAGATTCTTCAGCATCAGAATCCTCATAATGAGGAACAGTATATTCCTGATCAGTAGAGGAATCAGATGAAATGGAAACCTGATCTGAAGATTCATATTCTACCTCTTGCCTAGGCCACTTGTCAGGAGGTTGATGACAACCCCTGATCAAAGTAATCAGGTCTTCAGCCATTCTGAGCATCTGTTTTTTAGGCATGGAGGCGTGTCCATGGGGCTGTTGTACTTGATTCTTTGTCTTTAAAGCTGCTTTAGTCTTTGAAGCTGAAGTAGTTTTAACATATAATCGTGTAGGGCTGAAAACGCCCTCAGAAGCCGGTGCCTGCACAGCGGCTCCAGACCCATCTGAGGGAAAGGTTTCTGAAGGTCCAATACCTTGAGTTTCTGTAGGCCTGGTTGACTCCACGTGGGGAGTCGGTATCGGCCTGCGACTCTAAAGTAGCGGTCGTCAGGGGCTGCAAAAGCGCCTCACTGAGAACCGGCGACTGGCCTAGAAGAAGCCTCATCGTCGGTTTTGGACCTCTGATGCCTGTCCTTCGCTTTTTCCTTACGTTTTTTGTAAACTCCGGTAGTCGGCTGTTCCGATGGCATTATATAATTAAATCTTCTGCCAAAGTAATGAAATGCAAAATTGTACCGACGCTTAATAGTGTGTTGGTTAAATCTAGCACAGAACCGACAACTAGCAACGTCATGGTCAGGGCCTAGGCAAGGAATGCAGTAAGAATGAAAATCCTTATGAGGTATTTGCTTCCCATAAGAAATACAATTATTAACTTTTTCTGACATTGGTCTGGAGCAAGAAAAAAGGTTCCCCAATGGGGTACTTAGCTTTAAATGAAGACTTCGGATCTGAAATTCGAACTTGAAAATCTCAGGAGTCGGCCGACCGGCACTTGCAAACTGCTTTTGCTTCGGGCACCGTGCGGCAAGAAAGACTGAAGAAAATGGTGTTGGCTGCATCTTTTATACCCCTGCCGTACTGACGTCAGGGAGGAGGTGACAGCAACCGACGCCGGACCTAGACTTTGGAATTCAGGCCGACTGCAGGTAGCCTGCCAGCAGGATAACCCAATTGTAATGACTGCATCAGTGAAACATGATGAACATCTAAAGGCTACTACCACTATAAAAAATAGTTTGTCCTAAAGAGTTTGCCAGTTATACTTCTTTCATAACCCCTATGGTTCCAGGGATATAAATATTTGTTTGAAATGTGAGGACATAATTTGATTCTGTCAAAAGGCTTGGGCTCCTTCCATTGGAAGTTACAATGCAAACTTCCTGAGCTCCAGTTGAGTGAATGAGTTAAAACTTTTTTGCAGGGGGGCACTCCCATGTGGGAAAGCTCCCACACACCCTAAATTTATAAATACCAACTGTGAGATCGCCATACCTTGTAGAAAAGGGAATATTCCAAGAAATGGTATTTTGGACTCGATATATCCAAGTCCATTCTTTTGGCCAATTCAGTCTCCAATTTTCAGGGCTCGGTCTAGCAGGTTTCGACAGTTCAAATGGTTATCAGTAGAAATACTTTACTACAGAGATCATTATTTTTTCACTTTTCCTAAAGCTACACATCAGGCAAGAGTCCAGGTGGCTGCCTTCAGGGGTTATGGCTAAGGAGTTTGGAGGTATCCTCTGTATATGTATGATGCACAGTCTCTTGAAGTGCACAACTGTGGCCATTTGGAGCTGCTTTATTCCCAATCAAACACCTGAGTAATACACAGAGAGTAACAGAGTCCAAGTCAGATTTTCCCGGTATATGTTAAAAATAAATAAATAAATAAAACATACTTTTTTGGTGGGGGGTAAAGGAGGCAGGCAGTATTCAGAAAGAGAATTTATGTATCCTCTCAAACATCTGTATTACTAAATTATTATGAGTTACTTTGCCAGCTTTTATCATTGAGCCTTGAGCACAATGTCTTCCTTCAAAGGAGGGAAAAAAATAAAAGAATGAAATTATTTTCTTACTCATGATTTTTGTTCAGGCTACCACTGGATCAAAAGGTTGGGAAAATGCTTCAAAAGGTACATCACAGAATCTATAACCCTATGGCTTTGTGGGTGCCTAATGGCCACCAAACCCTGGCTTAACGTAGTAGGATTTTTAAAAAGGAACTTGTGAGAGTCAGGAACGCTGTAATATCTACCAGGTTTTCTGGGAGCAGGAGGCAAAGAGTCAGGGGCCAAGCTAGATTCTGAAAAGGCATCAACAACAATGTCTAGTACAGGAGGACTAGCTAAAGGCCTGTGTTGAGGAGGCAGGAGTAAGAAATCCCTAAGCCTCTATTTAAAATCAGAGTAATCCTGGCTATCCCAGCGAAAATGCTCCCTAAGCGTATGCAAGGTTTCACCAAAAGAGAAATCCTCTGGGGGGGGGGGGGGCAGAGGGAATAAAGTCCTCTGCATCAGAATCCTCATAGGTAGATAAGGGTAAATCCTGGTCATCAGAGGAAACAGAAATTTCAGAATCCTGATCAGAAGTATTCTAAGCAAATTCAGTCCTAGGTCTCTTAGAAGGGGAAGGGTGGCTTCCCCTGATTAAAGTAATAAGGTCTTCAGCCATTCTTATTTATTTTTTAGGCATAGAGGCCTGACCATGCGGTCTGGGCATCAGTTTTCTAGGCATGGTTCGAGTTTTAGGCCTTGAAGAAGAAGATGGCGTTAATTTAATATGCAAGTCAGTAGGCCTGAATACACCCTCAGAAGCCGGTGCCTGCACAGCGGCTCTGGACACATCCAAGGTAGAGACATCCACAGGTTCCACAGTTGAAGCATCTCACAGCATACCGGACTCCGAATGGGTCTCAGTAGAGGCCAGCGAATCTGAAGTAGCAGGTATTGGGGGCTGTGAAAGCGCCTCACTAAGTACCTGCGAACTGGTGACTGGCTTAGAAGCGTTGTCAGCAACTTTGGACCTAGGCAGCCTGTCTCTGTCTTTATCTTTGTGTTTTTTCAGAATGTCAGTAGTCTGATGGCTTACCAAAGACATATCTGGATAATTGAACCGAGTACCAAAATATTTAGAAGCGTATATATACAGATGACTGATAGTTTGTTGCTTAAATAAGGCACAAAACCGACAGCGAGGTATGTCGTGGTCAGGGCCTAGGCAAGGAATATAGTATAAATGAAAATCTTTATGAGGTATTTGTTTTCCACACGAAATACAATTATTGATTTTTACTGACATCGGTTTAGAGCAAGAAAAAGTTTCCCCAGTGGGATACTTAGCTTTAGTTGAAGACTTCGGTTATGAAACTCGAAAACAAAAATTTCATGAATCGGCCGACCAGCACTTGCGAACTGCTTCTGCTTTGGGCTCCTCGGCAAGAAAGACTGATGTAATGGTGTCAGCTGCCTGGTTTTACTCCCCTGATGACCTGACGTCAGTCCTGGAGCGACAGCATCCAACGCAGAAATACTAAGTCTCTGGTATTCGGCCCAACTGAGGGCTACCTGCAGGCAAATAACCCAAGTGTGATGACTGCAACAGTGAAACACGAAGAACATCATTAATTCCTTAGCAGTAATTCTCTGCATTTTTCAAATGTCTGTCCACTCAATGTTGGTAGAAGCAAAGACATTTGGTATAAAATAGCAGTAGGCTTCCCATTTGCTGACTGCTACAGAAGACATGGAAACCTGAATTCAATTTCTACTTGCACAAGAGCAAAACCTATGTGTAAAGAGTTAATTAACCAGCAAAACTGAACTAGATAAAATAAGAATTTTTAAACTGAACAAGAGCTATGCAAGGAAAAATATACTTGCCTACGTATTGGTTGAACCCCTACAGTTCTAAACTGACTTTCCACATCATCTCTGAAAATAAACTGTCATTGTCCCAGCAACCTAAGCTAGAAGTTCACACAATGTCACATCCTACAGCTGTCAGACTTCCAAGATGGCTGCACATCGAGTAACAGCTTAATTCTAGTACTCCCAATGTGAAAACAAACTCAGCAGGGAAGGCAAGAAGACTTTTGTTATGGGTAAATTTCAGTAACTGGCTAGTAAGTGTACTGCCTGGATGCCAGAAAAAAAGAAATACAGAGGACCTGGAAAAATCAGCTACAAAAAGTGAGGAAGAAACATCAACTGGGAAAAGTTCAGCAGCTGTTCAGCAAAAAACAATGCAACCTCCAGACATAAATTACATTAACCTGCAGGAAGATACAAGACAACGGCACATAGACCTGGTAAAAATAAACACACTGATGGAGTAGATCAACACAAACAACAAAAATATAACACACAGCAGGGCACTTAGCCAACGGAGCACGGACTCTGTAATAGGTAAAAATATATTTGTAACAAGCAGTCCAGAAACCATGAACAGAGTCCTATGGCGTTTGCAGTAACCAGAAGTACGAAAATACTGCAGTAAAGTTGTTAATCTGTTAAGAAAAGATACTGAATATAATCCAAAAACGTTTTATTCAGATAGTACAAACGTGAGCGCTTTCACCATTAGGCTTCATCAGACGTTTCACAGTATTCGTCATAAAATGTGTTTAAATACTACATCAAGGCTGCCTATAGGCTAAACAAGCTAATTATATATGTAATGATGAAAAGACATCTCATAGAAGTACGTCTATACAAAAAATCCATATATATGTACATACATTTAAAAACATTTTTAAAACTTCAAGATATGCACTTATATATATACAAGTGTGTATGTATATATAAGCTCACATGAAAAAGTATGTATTTATATATAAGCTCACATGAAAAAGTATATATTTATATATAAAAAATAGATATCTTAAAACATGTCTACTCTACAAAAAATATGTCTACTCTACAAAGAATATATACATTCTAAAAACACATTCTAAAAATATCATATAATATATATATATGTATGCATAGAACAAATATATATATATAAAAGTGTTTATATGTAATCATAATAAAATAGTGCAAGACATGCTAACAAGGTTCCTGCTCTTTATAAATATTGCAAACAATGGGGATTTGGCCCAGAATCCTATCTCTTAGGTCTAACACACCTTCTTTTCCTAAGTATGGGTTTCAGATTAACTTTTTCATTCAAGCCTGGGAACTGATCTGCTTTACATCTCAGTATCCAGCGTAATTCACATTCTAATGTGTAATTAATTAAATCCCCACCTCTTGTACTTGTGTGGACTTCTTGCATTACACTATAAATAAATTTATGCTGGGGACCAAGAGTTTTGTTATGTTTAGCCAATGAGTTGGTATCTGTACCTATTCTTATGTGATATTGATGCTCCCGTATTCTCTCCCTTAGCATCCTGTTCGTTTTGCCTATATAAAATGCCGTACATGCTACACATCTGGCTAAATAAATAACATTTTTACTCTTGCAGTTGGTACCAGTATTAAAATTATAGGCAAAATTATTATGTGGGTTTATAAAAACCTCCCTATCATCTATCAAATGGCATTGATTACAGTTAGTACAGGCTTTGGTGTTATAGGTGATAGGATTTCTAGGGTTTAATGACGGTTTCTTATGACACAACAATCTTTTTAAGTTGGGTTTGTTCTTATATATGACTAGAGGCACTGGACCTACAAGATGACCTATATCTTGGTCTAATCTTAGTACGTCCCAATGTTTAGTCATCAAGTCTTTTATAAAAGTTGCATCTCTGGTGTAAAAAATAGGGGCTTTAACAAAATTAGATGTATTATCATCAGGGGTTTCTGACAACAACGTAGGATTAGTAAAATATGGTCTAGCTACTGTTGTTCTGAGGGTATCGACCTCGTTTGATATTATATCAAATGTTTCTTCATTATAACCTCTTTCTGAAAACATGGATTTTAACCTAACAACTTCTTCTCTGTATCCAAGTTCATTTGGGTTTAACCTTGAGGCTCTCATTAATTGGCCCTTCATTACATTTTTAAATACGTAGCATGGGTGCATGCTACGTCTATGTGAGAACGCATTCCTATAACATAGTTTGCGATGGATAGATGTATTTAATAGACCAGATGGAAGTCTAACTATATTAACGTCTAAAAAAGAAATGCTATCTTTCGAAAAGGTATAGGTGAATTTTAAGAATTCAATAGATGCATTTATCTCTTCTATAAATAGTATCAAATTGTCATTAGTTCCATGCCAAATCAAAAAGAGATCATCTACGAATCTCTTATAGAATCCAACATTCTCTATAAACAGTGTAGATCTAAATAAAAAGGATTCTTCCCACTGTGCCACAACTACATTAGCGTAGCTGTTGGCACAGGGGGTTCCCATAGCCACTCCGTCTTTTTGAGAAAGAACTAGGTCATCAAACATAAAGATGTTATTATTTAGAATAGTTTCCATGAATAAAGATATCAGTTCCACATTATTAATAGTTAAATTGGATTTAGAGTGCATATATTGTTGAAAAATGAGACTCCTGTATCATTAGGTATCTTCGTAAAAAGGCTAACTACATCTAGCGAGACCATAGTATAGTCTGATCTGTCTTCCAAGTTTTTTGTGTAATCATATAATTCTAATAAGAACTGTTTACTGTCCTTTAGAATATGTGCTGTTTCATCAACTAGAGTTCTGGCATAATATTCTACATAAATAGACATAGGCTCAGTTAACCAGCCTTGACCAGCAACAATTGGTCTCATTGGTGGTGCAGTTGCAGATTTATGTACTTTGGGAACACCCTGTATAATTGGGATGCGTGGATTATTTACTTTCAAATATGTATATAACTCAAAGGTTATATCTTCAGATATTAGTAAATCATCTAACATATCATACACTTTAAATACTTTCTCAGTCACAGTTTCCATAGTTATTCTTTCATAGTAGTTATCCTCACTAAGTAAACTTATCATGCTATCTTTATACCAAAAGGTGTCCATGACAACGATAGGCCCACCCTTATCAGCTGGCCTAATAGTAATTTCAGTGTCTAATTTCAAAGAATTTAACGCTTTCCTTTGATTTCCATTCAGATTACCAGTCCTCCTATTATTTCTATTGTCTTTTTCAAAGTAGGAATATATATCCTTTTCCATCAGATGTGAAAAGGTTTCTATCAAAGGGTGCATTTGAGGCATATATGCACTATTACATCGAAAGACAGAATTAGTTCTTCCTATTATTTCATTACCAAATTCCAGTTTTAATTGTAGGTTCCTAACAAACATACGTATGTCTAAAATGGAGTCTACTAAGTCACTATCCGATGTTGGAATGAAACTTAAACCTTTATTCAACACTTGTTTTTCAAAAATACTCAGTTCTCTACTCGAGATATTTAAAACTAGCGAGTTCCCACTCTCTCCCACATTTTCTTTAGTGTGGGTCCACGTTGCTCGCTGTCCGATCCTTTCCTCTTGTATCGGCCTCTGCTCTGCGAGCGAGACCTCCCTGCACGTTGTGGTTGTGCTATAGGAAAAGGATTGACTCTGTTCATGGTTTCTGGACTGCTTGTTACAAACAACAAAAAGTTGGAAAAAATGAAAGAAGCTTTAAAAATAATATCAGATGAGGTGATAAAGCTGCAAAAATCAGAGGTCGAAATGAAGAAAAGGCTGGCTGAATAGGAGACTGCTCAGGAAGGGACATTTCAAAAAAATAATAGAAATAGAGGAAAGAGCACGTATGGAAAACCTGAGATTTTCAGCTATACCAGAGAAGCTGGAAGGAACAGACTGCATTAATTTTATGAAAACATCCTACAGCTGTCAGACTTGTACCTTACATAGGCAGGTGGCATGGTCCTCAGCACAATGGTCCATGGAGTGCATACGTTGTTGGGGCAGTGAACTGTCCAAGTGTGTAGAGAAAATAAAAAAGGCACTCCAGCACCTTCAAAACAGAAGAGTATCAAAGCCACAGATCTCTACCCAGTCCACTTACTGGTCTTCTTCACAATGTATTGGTACAGAACTCAAACTTTATAAAACTGAAAAGCCAGCACCAGCTCCCCAGGGGGAATAAACTCCTCACTATGGCCCAAGTAACCAGAGTTTGGTCAATAGTTTGTGCGCTTGACAGCCCTGAAAGGAGAGGATGGGTGGACCCTTCCTGGGGTGAAGGTGAGGCACAGCAGAGCATGTACAGCCATAGTCCCTTAGAGAAGGGGCTATTGTGCAGTTTCCATTCTGGGATCATGCTTACAGATCATCACGCCACATTCTGGTGACAACACCAATTACCAGGTGCACTGTCCCATGGTGATGCAGGTAGCACACTCCACCATACCTCTCAACTGTCCAGATTTTTTGCCTCTTATTTTGGTCTATTCTTCATAAAATTTGTTGTTTTCTGGCAAATCATTGGGGACTGAAGTCACTAAATAATAAACAGACATTTGAGTTCCAGACTTCACTTCCTTCAGAAAATATATAACAAAACAAAAAATCAGACATTCTAGCAACTTTATAAGTTTATAGGAGCAATATTTAAAATCTGTCCACATTTTTGGCCTTTTGCCCCCCCCCCCATTACTTCTAGCTTTGCCCCCCCCCATTACTTCTAGCTTTGCCCAGATTTCTTGTGCCGAGAGGTTCAGCGGTATACCCCTTTTACCCACCTACAGAAGAGATCACAGACTAATGCACACAAAACTCACTCAATGACAGGTTGCTGGTGACAGCATAAATTCCCTGATGTCTGCCTAAATAGCAGCACCTCCAGATGGTTTTCATGCTAGCATGGGCTTGAATCTGACAATGAACCCAGATGATTGGTAATGCAGAGGGGGGTTGCATAAAAAAGGTCATAGAACTGTAAAGTTTTATCTCTGAATATAAATGGATTAAACAGTCCCATTAAAACAGCTGAAATACTATCAAAGCTAAAGAGGATATGCAAAGATACCTTATACTTCAATGACTCGTCTCCAATTATGCATCAAACTCTTTAGTCGAGAGTTTGCCTGTGTTGTCTCCTCCTCACACAAAAGTAAGATGGAGAGAGGAGACAGAAGTGTTGATATTAGTCAGAGCAGACTAGGGAGCAGTTCACAAATCCCATGATATTTCAGACAATGTTGGTGTCCCAGTGGGGCTAGGAAATTCTACATCATTTGCTCAGCTTATTTGAACTAATGCAGTGAAGGTCAGTGATCCATTAAGTATTAGAAGAGTCATAAGGTATGTTATGCCATACATTTTAGGTGTTACAGCTAAACCCAAAGTTTTAAGCACCACTTGCCAACACAAAACGTCAGTCCTTTGCATGGTATACAGAGCAGTATTTCAATGATGCTAGGTTTACTGGAAGTGAGAAATTCTATACTGGCTCCTAAACTTTGATTCATCCACCACTCACCAATGTACAACACAACACATTTAGTAACACTGACAGGTTTTCTGTAGCTAAGGTACTATATGAGCAATGTCCTATGAACTGGAACCTGCTCCTTTAACTCTTAGTAGAGCTCCTCCAAATGCAGACTTCACCCAACAATAGCACTTGCACCTTACTTTGCCAGCAGGAAATTACTAATGATCTAGATGACATCTGTTAGTGGTCCAAAGACTACTATAACAGGTCAATGAATGCTTGATTGTGAACAGCTGATCAACTAACTTTCACCCACAGACTGCTTCATTGGCCACTCACTACAGCATTGCAATTCTTCTACAAATTTAGCTGCCCAACTGTGATAAAATAAAGTCCTAGTAATGTATTTCACCTTATTTTATTCAAACATGCACTAGCTCTGCCAAGCCAGCTCAATGACTGTGATCAAATGACAGCTGGAGTCAGTGACTTCATCTACACACTGCCTCAGCACCCAATTACAGCCACTTAATCTGGCATCATACACATTAGATGTCTTACTGCTAGCAAACAGAAAAGTAATGACAGTCACAGTAATGTAAGTTTAATAAAACCAAGCTAAAAACACACCAGCCCTCCAAAGTCAAAACAACTGCAAATTTTAATTACAATAAATACTTTATATGATCAAGTTTAAATATTACACTTTTTTGACTGGGTTAGTCCCACTAAGCTAATGGCCTCCTTTGAGGGGAGACCCCAGTCGGTATTAGTACCAATTAGAAGAAAAAATGTAACGTGTCATCCAAAAATAGAAGTCACAGTAATGGATTTAAGTTTGATTTACACCAGACATCCCTATCCCTGCAAAGTCAGATCAATGACGGGTTAGGTATGATCAGCTAACTGCAGGAATTAGTTATTTTCATCTGCAGAGTGCTTCAAAGGCTACCAGTCACGACCACTTTAACTGTGTACGTCTCAGATATCTACATTCAAATGCATGACTACATACATAAATGCTTGAGGCACTTTACCTCAAATCTCGGATGACTGATCAAATTAATTAATGTATGCATAAATAATGGTTAAAGTAATGTATTGCAACTCATGGCTGTCAGACAAAGTTGCAAACCTATGCACCCCCTCACACACACACCAATGTGTCCACAAGTTACTAACACCATTAAAAAGACGGCATGCATCTAGGATGCATTACTGTGTTCAAATGAAGCAAATAAAATGAATACACAACTGCCACAGCAATGTATTTTAGCTTTCTGCTGTCAAGCACATACAGAGTAAAAACACCACACATTGACAAAGATATACCCACCAATCATAGCTATTTTACTAAGTACACCTGACGTAACTAGCTGTGATCAAATGAATGAATAAATACATTAATGATGGCCGTGGCAGTGTATTTGCTCTCACTACTATCACACGCACTAGAAGGTGCAACCCAGCTCTCACAGACTTCCTATTAATACCATGGAATAAACCGATCAAGAGTAGTGCGTACAAGATGATATTACACAGAGCAAATAAGTTTACATATACTCTGTGCAATGTTTAAGTCATTATGGCCCCAAATCCTGCTTTCTGTGATGGCCCTGGATCCTGAATGCAGGGCCCAACCTAGAAACATTACTTTGTAATTGCTGTGGCAATGTGATTTCCTGACAAAATTCTTTTGCACAACCTATGGAAACAGTAGTGTTCAGTTGTCTAAATTAAAATAATCATTCTAAAAATAAAATAAGCATTCTGTCAGTGCTCTTCTACAGGATAGATGGATTTAAGGCTGTGTGTATGGGGGGGGGGGGCATAGGAGTCATTCAATTCTGCAACAAAACCTTTTCTGCAAGGGAGTCATAAAACATGGTTTCTTATCTTGTTTCCGCTGCTGGGGACAACATTTCCTAAAGGTCTTCTGTACATTGGTAAAGAACGGTTTACTGAAGAACAAAGAACTACAGCCATCATTTCCTTTTCTTTTATAATTAAGTTAACAAAAAACTAAATTGTTTGCTCAAAGTCTCTGTATTAGTAGGATATCCAGAATTTCAACTTTAGTATTTTCACAGAATATTCCAGTATTTAGTAATAAATGCTTCTTGATAACAGAAGCGGTATCTGTACTCTCTAGTGAAGCATCTGCTGAAAGGCACATTGTAACAGTCTGATGTTCTTCGTCTCCCATTGCTGCAGCCCTTACATATGGGGTATTCCGCTGTCCACAATCGGCCCGAATACCAAAGGGCTAGAACCGGCGTCGGTCATCGGCGCCCGAGACTGACGTCAGTACGTGCCAGTACAAATGCGCATGACCCACGCCATAACCTCAGTCTTTCTTGCCGCGTGGTCCTAAGCAGAAGCAGCATTTGCAAGTGCCGTTCGGCGTTCTGGAATTGTCGGTTTTCGAGTTTCAGACCGGAGACCAAGTTGGGCTAAGTACCCCGTTGGGGACACTTTTGTCTTTCTTGCCTCAGTATTGACGGATGTCAGAAAAAGTTAATAACTGTATTTCTTGTGGGAAACAGATTCCTCATAGGTATTACCATTCACTCTGCATTCCTTGTTTGGGGCCTGAGCACGACGTTGTTGGGTGTCGCTTTTGTGCTACTTTTAACAAGCGTACTATTAAACGTCAGTTGGACTGTGCTAGGCTGGTGTTTGGTAAACGTTGTAATTACAACATGCCGTCGGATTCTCCAACGACTGGTTCTTCTAAGAAACGCAAAGAAAAGTCTTTGCGGTCCAAACAGGATGAGTCGTCCACTCCGGACGCCGGTTCTGTAGAACCACTGGCTACTTCAGCGGCTCCTTCTGAAAGTTTACCTGAGTCTCAAGGGGAGCCTTTGTTACTACAGGAAGTGGCTTCTCCTGTGTTAGGCCAGGCTGAGGGTGCTTCTCTGATGTCAGTGGTTCCCTCCCCTCATAGGGTAGTTAGACCTCCTCCTTCTCAAAGCAAAGCCCATTCTAAGTCTAAGTCTGCCCCTGCTGGTGCTAGTCCCCAGGGTCCAGCTCCTAGGAAGCACATGTTAAAGATGGCTGAAGATTTGATTACTTTAATTAGGGGTTCTATGCCCCCCGCTGCGAAGAGGCCCAGGGTAGAGACAGAGTTGGAGGGTTTGGTTCAGTCTTCCAATGAGTCAGATTCCTCTGTAGAAGAACTTCAGGATTTCCCTCCCTATTCTGATTCGGAGGCTGAGGACACTACTCCCTCTCGTCCCCTCCAGAAGATTTTTCTTTCTCTGAGACTTTGCATTCCATGAGGGAACATTTCAAATGGGAGGGCCAGGATTATTCTGACTCGTAAAAGGCTAAGAGAATTCTTGTTTTTGCCTCAGCATAGGCCCTTGGCTATTCCCCCTGTACTGGATGTTGTTCAGGATGTATTTTCTGAGGCTGCCCTTAACCCAGATTCTCTGCCTCCTGCCCGGTTAAACCAGATAGATACTACAGGGTTCCGGAAGCTCACAAGTACTTATATAAGAGTCCTCGGGCTGATCCAGAAACTATTACTCAAGGCCCCAAAGGTGTTAGGGCTTCTGTGGTTAGGAATCCAGTTCCTCTGGACAAGGATGCTAGGGCCCTGGATAGGTGCGGTAAAACTGTATACCTCTTCTACTTTGGCTATGAGAGCTTTAAATTGTCAGTTTCATATGCTCAGGTATCAAAATTATTTGCTGGGCCAATTGAAATGTAAAGTAGATGCTTTAGCTGAAGGTATTGAATGTAAGGAGCTTCAGGATTTAGTGCATGCTTCAGACCAAGTTGGTAAGCATTCTTTGCAGTGTGGTTTTGATGCTTTACAGGCTTCTTCCAGGGTGGCTGCTACTAGTTCAGTTGTTCGCAGGCATGCCTGGCTTAAAGATCAGACCTTGTCAGAGCATGTTAAGGCTCGAATTATGGATGCTCCTCTACAATCTGATGTTCAGTAGAATCAGTTTTGAAAAAAATGGAGGAAAAAGCTAAGTCTATGCAGACAGTTAAGGACTTTTCACAGGTTCAGCCCCCTAAGTTCAGTAGGAATTGGCCTGCTAAGGGATGGTCTTTCCCCTCTTCGGATTATCAATCTAGGGGCAGGTCGAGGTGAGGTAGAGGTAGGGCTTCCTCTCAGGGCCCTGTTACTTCTAGGTCTTTGAGTTCTTCTACCCCTTCTGCTGGGGAGGGCAGGGGTCAGTCCTTTCGGAAACAGACCCAATGACCCGTGTCTTCAGCTGCCGGACTCTGCCTTGCTGGCAGCTCCTCTAGGAGGAAAACTGTGACTTTTCAAAAGGAATTGGCATTTGGTTACCCAAGACAAATGGGTATTGGACATAATAAATCGAGGCTACAAATTTTATTTTCACACATTCCCTCCTTTCAAAGGTATGCTGGTTGTGCCTCATCAGCAAAGACTGGAAGCACAGACACAAATTTCTTCTCTGCTTCAGTTGGGAGCAATACAGGAAGTACCTTCTGCAGAAAGAGGCACAGGGTTTTATTCCCGTCTTTTCTTAGTGCCAAAGAAAGGAAATACTTGGAGACCAATTCTGGATTTGCCCATTCTAAACACCTTTCTGGAAATTCCAAAATTCAAGATGTTAACACTGCAACAGCTGTTACCTATGCTGGGCAAAGATCACTGGATGGTGACTCTGGATCTCAAAGAGGCCTATCTTCACATTCCTATCAGGCCCAGTTGCAGGAAATTCCTGAGATTTCGGAATGGGAATTTGCATTATCAGTTCTCTGCACTGCCCTTTGGCTTGTCTACTGCGCCCAGGGTATTCACAAAAGTCCTGGCTCCAGTAATAGCTTTTCTCAGACTAACAGGAATTCAAATTTATCCTTATCTGGATGACTGTTCGATTCTGGCTCAAGGCAAGCACGAACTTCTTCAACATCTGCAGTATGTAATGACAGTTTTAAGATGCCTAGGGTATTCTGTGAACGAAATAAAGTCCAGTCTAGTACCCTCACAAGAGATGTGTTTTCTGGGTGTAAGACTGAATACAGCTGCTCAGATGGCATTTCTTACCCCGGACAAACAAAGAAATCTTCACCTATACTTCCAACAGTTATCAGTAATGTCCAGGCTGACTGCAAGGACAGTCCTTCAAGCCTTGGGGTTCATGGCATCTTGCATTCTAGTACTTCCCAATGCCAAACTGCATATGAGGAAGCTACAATGGTATCTCAAAAGCATTTGGACTCAACACAGCCACGATTTGGACACTGTCATTCGGATTCTACCTTGCATTCAGAAAGAATTTCTGTGGTCGGCTCAGGAATGTCACCTAAACAAGGGGCTCTCTGTGACCCAACCAGAGGCAAGTCAGATATTGACGACAGACGCCTCGGAGTCAGCCTGGGGAGCTCATTTCAGAGGAAAATGGATTCAAGACCTTTGGCCCCCAGAGCTACTTCACTTGCATATCAACATGAAAGAGATGCTGGCAGTTCAATTTGCTTTGGAAGGATTCAAGAGCCTACTTCAACCAGGACTGGTGTTGATTCGAACAGACAACACAACTGTCATGTGGTACATCAACAAGCAAGGGGGAACTCATTCTTACCCTCTTTGCAGACAAGCAATGCTGTTATGGGAAACTGCACATCACTCTTCGAGCACAGTTTCTGCCAGGAGCACAAAATTCTTTAGCAGATGTTCTGAGCAGACAGATTGTGGATCCTCACGAATGGAAATTGGACCCTCAGGTATTTCTTCAGTTGACCATGGCTTGGGGAACTCCAGACATAGATCTGTTCGCTTCTCCTCTGAATTTCCAACTGCCACTGTTTTGCACAAGGCTATTTCATCCAAAAGCCTGGAAAATAGATGCACTATCCTTCAGTTGGAGCAACCTTCACGTGTATGCGTTTCCTCCTTTGCCTCTTCTTCTAAAGGTGCTGTTGAAAGTCAGGAGGGACAAACCTTGCATGATCCTTATAGCACCGGATTGGCCTCGTCAGCATTGGTACCCTCTGTTGAGGAGCTTAATTCATGGAACACCTTGGCCATTACCACAGATTCCTCACTTATTGTCTCAGGAAAACAATCATTTTCTCAATGTCAGGGTGCAATCCCTACACCTGACAGCCTGGCGCATTCTGTTTTAGAGACGGAGGACCTTCAGCTCCCTCAACAAGTTTTGGATGTTATTTTGGAAGCCAGGCGTCCTAGTACTCGAAAAGTTTATGCTGGTAAATGGAAGAGATGTTTTCTTTGGAGTTCAGCTAAAGGCTTTGATGTCAAATTGCCTAATTTGAGTTGTACATTGCAATATTTGACTATTTTATTGGACAAGGGTTTGTCCTTCTCTTCTGTAAAAGTGCATGCTGCAGCTATTTCTGCTCACTATGATTGTGACCCTCCTTTATTTTCACATCCATTGGTTAAACAGTTTCTTAGAGGGGCAAAGAATACAAGACCCCCACGGAGGGCTCCTACTCCTATCTGGGATCTTAATTTTGTTTTGGAAAAGCTGACTCTGCCTCCTTTTGAACCTGCAGCTACAGCTGAATTGCAGTTGTTGTCTTGGAAGACTGCTTTTTTATTGGCTGTTACTTCTGCTAGAAGGGTATCTGAATTACAGGCCCTCATGGCAGTGGAACCTTTTCTGATTTTTCACAATGACAGAGTTTCCTTACGTACTAATCCTACTTTTCTGCCTAAAGTGATTTCTAATGTGGCATTGAACCAATCTATACATTTGCCTACTTTTTATGCTAACCCCCAAAATGAAGGGGAAAAAGTTTTGCATTCTTTGGATGTACATAGGCAGTTAAGGTATTATTTGAGCAGAACCAAAGAGTTCAGAAGATCTCAACAATTATTTGTTTTGTTTGCTTTGACCTCACGAGGGAAGGCTGTCTTGAAACAGACTATTTCCAAGTCGATTGGCCATTGTATTGCTTTTTGTTACTCTCATCATGGCAAGGATGTTCCAGTTGGGATCAGGCCTCATTCTACTAGGGCTACGGCCACCTCTACTGCTTTTTTGAGAGGGGTAGCTACTAAAGACATTCTAGAGGCAGCTACTTGGAGTTCTGTACATACCTTTACAAAGCATTATCATTTACCTCTTTATTCTAGGTCTAGGGCTGGGTTTGCCACTGCAATCTTACAGGGCATGTTAGCAGCCCCTAATGCTATTTAGTTGGCCAGCCTCCCTTTTTTCCGTTGCTCTGGGATTCTACCCATATGTAAGGACTGCAGCAATGGGAGACGAAGAACATAGTACAGTTTTGTACCTACCATAAATGTAGATGTTCGAGGATCTCCATTGCTGTAGTCCAATTTTCCCTCCCTCCTTCCCCCCTTTTCTTTTTAGGTTGGGGTTTGGGTGGTGTTTTTTGCATTCTGACGTCTGAGGCAAGAAAGACTGAGGTTATGGCGTTGGTCAATCGCATTTGTACTGGCACGTACTGACGTCAGTCTCGGGCGCCGATGACCGACGCCGGTTCTAGCCCTTTGGTATTCGGGCCGATTGTGGACAGCGGAATACCCCATATGTAAGGACTGCAGCAATGGAGATCCTCGAACATCTACATTTATGGTAGGTACAAAACTGTACTTTGTCCACAATACTAAATTAACTTCAGTAGTCTGTCATTAGCATCAGAAATCAGATAGCTGGAAACCTGCTGTATTGAACACCTCCATTGGAGGATAAGCATTAGGTAGCAAGTATCTCTAACTGCTTGGCTATAAGAAATGTAAACCTTCTTGATAAATATGTCCACTATCCTGGGTGTTTTCCTGACAGTGGCAAATATTGCATTTTCTTCTGAAACTGGACAGAAAAAAAAAGGTGAAGCCTTTAAGAAAGGCTCCTTTACACATTTTCAACCAGGAAAGGCTATTGTTCACACAGGAGGCAGTGTATACAGGATCTTGTCAACAACCACTGACAAATCTTCAAAAGCCTCAAAGGCTGAATAGCAAGCCAAAGATTAAAGTTTTGATACTCAAACTAGTACTGGTACTCCTTATAGGGGCAGTAACCTCTTCTGAAATCCCCATTCACAAAATAAGAAACAATGTCATCAAGTCGAAGAACAAGACCAGAACAAAGGGCTGTAGTCATGTTTAAAAAGTAGTACTAATTCTTTTTGTTACCTCAGTATTGTCAAGGCTATATAAACATGTCATGGCTACTATCTTTGGTGGTATGACGCTGAGGCTGCCAGGTTTCTCCTTTCTAGCCTCCATGCCATTTTTTTCTTGTATTGGTACTTTGCCCTTCACCTGTTTGCCTCTTCCTTGACGGTGAGAACACAGCCAGGTTTTGGAAGAAAAATTCCTGTCAGATCTAACAAAAGGGAGATGAGACAATTGTTCTACCAACTGGAGAGGCTTCCCTTTTTCCTCCACTCTCTTAAGCACTTCTGCTATGGGAGTCAAAACAACAGGTTGATTTAGACTGTAGGCACACACTTCTAGACCAGGTGTCAGCTGTACTGAAATATTTATGTGTTTCCTTTTGGGAAACATCAAAGTTTAAATCCCTATAAAACACAACCTCATCTCTTGGTTGTTGTTAATGCCTTGGTCTCTTCGAAAAACTGTTCACAGGTGGTACAGAACTCTGTTGCATGGCTACTAACTGGTACATCACATTACCAAAACATTACACATGTCATGTTCGGCTCAATATGTATTGGCTTCCTATGCATTTCAGGACAGTCTATAAAAGGTCTTAAAAGTTGGTTTATCTGCACCCCTTTTTATCTGAAGGATTTGATTGTGCCCTACTTCCCCATCTGGAATTTGTAAATCAGCATCTCAGGGACTAGTTCGGCAGGTGTAGCTTGAAACTTCAGGTTGTCAATCATTTTTCTATCAAGCATTTTTCTATCAAGCTCTCCATATGCAGAATTTGTAGCACAACAACATCTTCAGAAGATATGTATGTTTTAGAACGAAAGTGCTTAAACTTGATTAAAATACTGCTTGGTGGCATTCTGTGTGGCATTTTTTTTTTTTACACTTTCTAAAGATCCCAATTCCAGTTGTTTTTATCTCCATTACTATATTCACTACTTCTAGTAAAAGTTGATATAGACATTGATTTCCATTTTCTGGTAATTGCTTTTTTGGCAGCCACCATAATTAGACTCAGCAAGGCCTTACTTCATCTAGGCAATTCCAATTCTATATCATAGCTCAAAAAATAATTTCCTTGGTTACACCAATTTGCTCACTCAGTATCTCTGACAGAGCTGTTTACAGGGAAAGTATTCACAGCGTAAGCTGGGATTTTAGGAGTAGGGTATTGGAAACATTTGCATTCCTGAATACAATAAGGGAAATTAACAGAATATACAAAAGATCACATACAAGAATTAAAATGGGAGGGCTCTTCTCTGATAAGTTGCGAGAACCAGGCAGGGGTGTCCTCTTTCCCTTTTTTTTTCTGCTTTCTATTTAGAGTCCCTGGCAAAGAAAATAAGAGATTCATAAATTCAAGGATATAGTTGATATGGTAATCAAGAAAAGTTGGCTGGCTTTACTTGCAGATTATATTATTTTGTACTTCATAAATTCAGAACAGACATATCAGTGCTGTGGAACACAGTTTCAAGTCTTTTTGGGATATAAAATTCATAAAGATAAAATGAAGGCTATAGCCATAAATTATGTACTCACTCACAAACTGAGCATGGATTAAAAAGGCTTCTGTTATGGCAGCTAAGGATATGTTGGAAGAGACTAAACAAAAGATAATAAAAATGTGAAACGGGAAGCTCTTGTTTACGAATATGGATAGTAGTATTCAAGCAGTGAAAATGTTTTAGTCCCTTTAGTTTTACATACGGTTCAGGCTTGTGGACAATAATAAAGAGTTGAAGAAAGTTATCAGGGAGGGAAAGAAGGCAAGAGTTAAGTGGATAAATTGATCCTCCCAATACAAAGTGGTTCAGGATTACTGGATTTGAATGGATATTTTAGAGCTACACAGCTGAGGCTAATAAACATAACAAGCAGAATGTTATAATTCAAACTGGAAACGGGATGATGGATGGATGATGAAGTAGGGGGTTCAAAAAATAAGAACACATTGGGATTTTGGATGCAGATTCATAAGGAGATGGGATTTTGGATGCAGATTCATAAGGAGAATTGTAACAATAATACAGAATATTAGATCCATAAAGCTGCAAAAAGTATTCCAAGAACCAAGCCAACACAGGAATGGAGCAAGGAGATTTTGCCAAAAAGGGACGACTGCAAGTAGGGGTACAGAAAATAGTCAAGAGGGGACTGGAATTTATTGGAGAAAACTGCAAGGGGAAGCAATGTACTGAGAGCAAATAACTATAGAGGGAAATGTTTTAAAGTGGGGAGGAAGCCAAGAAGAGGTCTGGGGACTGCAGGTTAGAAGATGCATTCCCTCACAGGGATTGATATCAGAGTATAAGCAAACAGAAATGGACAGGAGAGTCCTAAGTGAAAGACCTGCACTGGCAGAGTTTTTACTCTAATGTAGAACAGAAGCTGCTGTTAAAAACGGTAATTAGTAGAGCACAGAAAATACTGCATGATAACCAAGAATCAGAAAAGGTAAGAAAAGACTGAGGAGACAGACAAAGAATGTACAAGTCAACAACAGGAGAGTATATGTTTGGCTTCCAAATATACAACAAAGTCCAGAAGATTCAGGACTTTTGCTTGGAAGCCTGCATAGGTAGTTTTATACCCCACGAAGACTAAGGAATTTTTTGTCAGGTAGACAGCAAATGGAGTGACAGAGAAGAAAGAGGCAACTGTGAACGTTTCTTGGGAGTACAATGTGATGGCAGAGTTTAAAAGATTATGCTGTCAGAAATATCATAGCAGCAAATGAACCACCATGGAAATTATTCTTTTGAACTGGGACACAGGACTGAAATAACCTAGACATTGTAAGGTCTTACTAGGTTTAATTCTGTTGTTACTAAAAAGCAGTTACTAGACAATGAAAATCAAAATCTAAACCAACAGTATTTGAAGTACTTCTTCTTTCGGCTTTTCCCAGTTAGGGGTCACCACAGCGGATCACCTGTCCGCTCATGATTGGCAGTGGAGTTTTACGGTGTCGAGTTGCCAGCCCGGCACCCAACTCAACCTTCCACAGAAGGCACACACTCACAACTAGGGCCAATTTAGAGTGTCTAATTCACCTACAGCAT
Organism: Protopterus annectens; assembly: GCF_019279795.1. Classification (NCBI taxonomy): domain Eukaryota; kingdom Metazoa; phylum Chordata; order Ceratodontiformes; family Protopteridae; genus Protopterus; species Protopterus annectens. The sequence goes on along the minus strand of NC_056725.1, from coordinate 189,685,702 downwards.
GTCTTTGGGATGTGGGAGGAAACCCACGCGACCACAGGGAGGACATGCAGACTCCACACAGAAAGCACCTCAGCAGAGGATCGAACCTGAGAGCCTCTTGCTGTGAGGCAGCAACGCTAACTGCTGCACCACTGCGGCCGCCCATTTGAAGTACTAAATACTGAAAAATACAACTGGAGAAGGAATCTTTAGAAAAGGAAATGAGAAATAAATGTAATTAGTACATGCATAATAATGTTCAAGAAGAGGAGAGAGGTTTAAGGGAAGGCAGGAAATGAACAATTTACGTAACACAGGACTTAATTATAAAAAAAGAAAACTTACACAATTTATCATGTGTGTAAACGGAAACTATTTTTTTTTCTTTTGTATTAATGGTTGGGAGCCTATGCCTTATGCGATAATTTAATAAAGCATTTTAATAAAAAAAAAATATGATCAGCTTTAATTTTATTATTTGGCTATTTCCTTAAGAGGGGAGCCCACATTTGTTAATGTTCTCCAACTACGTAAATCAGTTACTCATAGACATTTCTTAAAACTGGACACCAAAGAGGATTACCGTGTCCAGCTTTTCCTCACAGTCCCATCTTTTCTCCTTTTTTGTGCATTTGAGTTAGTTTTTTTGAACATCCTTCAATTCTTTACACCTTACACTCTTTCAGAATGACCAAAAGCAGTCATAGCACTACTACCACAGTTCCTTAATGCTCTTTCCATCCTTCTTAAACCTGCTCCTATTTCCCAAGAGGTGAGAGAAGATGTAGAGTAGCAATTTTTAAACTTGGAAACTTCATCCCTCCCAGATTTCACACAGTTTATCCATCATATCATTAAATTCCCTTCTATCTCCAGATAAGTCTACAAAAAGGTCTGTTTTTCTTAAACCAAGTCAATAACAGCCATATAATTATCAACAATAGAAAGAAAAAAACATCAGTTCTTTGTACATTGGTTTTACCCACAGAAAGAGGGTTGCTGCTTTACTTTATCCCGCAGGTTATTTTAACAATTTACGTGGCTACTCTAATAGGAACAGCTTATTTCCTAAACATGGTACAACTTGTCTGCACCAACACCCTCCTGAGAGGATTATAACCTGTGTTGATACTTAATTTGTAACTGACCGTTTTTGAAAAGAGCTGTAAACATTCCTGTAACTAAGCAAGAGTATTCTGGCTTGCTCGTACAGAGGAACAACACACTGCTGTCTGCTGCCTTTGGGAAGTTCTGGATGTTTGGCAAACCTAACATAAGGAAAGCTTGCTGCATGATTTTGCTACAAAACCTTTGGTTGTTTATTACTCGTAGTGGGAATTCATTACTCACTGTGATCACAAAGTATTCTAAAAGCTAAAACAACCACCATTTTTTATGCTACCACAAATCTGGTGTACCTTTCTCTTCTGTGTCAATTTTACACCATCACAGAACTTCCTCAAAATGATCAGTTACAAACTTAGCTTTCATAAAGCCCGTTTGGGTCTCACAAAATGCCATCTCTTGACTTTCTGTCTTTCTTGCTCATACATACTAGCCAATATTGATATTGGTCCATATTTGTTAAGGTTTCATAAAAAAAAAGGATTATGCATCTCATTTTCCTGGTGATTAATTTATGTTTTACCACTTCCTCTTTTCAGATCAGAAATAAAGCAAGTTCACCTGTTTAAACTTTGAACAGAACCTTTTCAAACGCAACTCTGACGACTGGATGAGAAACCACAAGTTTGTCCCAGGGATTCCATCTGTGTCCCTCACTGGCAGAGGTGACAAGTGCTGACTGAGACTTCTTTTTGAGGACAAACTCTTGACTACACTTTTAAGGGCCCCAGGGCCATTAGTTTAGTAACCTCCAATGAACATACCCGAAACTCAGTCCATCAGGTCCTGGTGGCCTTTTGTCTTCACTAGCTCCGATTATGCCGTTTACTCAGTTATTGGCATGGTCAGTCGTAATTTATTTTCTTCTTATTTTACATATTTTTACTTGTTGCAAGAAAGGGCTGTTTACTGCTATTGGATCCTAGATATAGGTTAATATGAGACAAATCTGTACACAATGTGCACGCATATACACATTTGTTATTCTACACAAGACATGCATGTCCTAGTTTTACTTTCCATAACATTTTTTAAACTTGCCTAGTAATACTAATCATACTGTTGACTGCCCCAGTATAAGTTCTGACTTGTTCTCCAACCGCTCATTTAGAGTCTTCCATAAAAAAGATCAAGAAATAAAAAAGACTGGCATTCCAGCTTGTTAGGTGATTGGATCAATTTCTCTCATTTTAAACAGTCAGATTTTCCCTTTTGTCACCTGTACCCTTGCCTATTACCCATTGTATTACTTTAATTTTAATCACAAAATATAAACTTGTTTTGGCAGGTCTTCACCTTTTTGATATTTCTCATGTAATGTCAAAGTTCTTCTGAGTCCATCTGTTATCATTCCTTTCTTTCACTGGCTGAGTAACCCCCTTTCAAGGTCAAAATTACTGAGTTATTCTCCACCATTATTAGTAAAGTCTATAAAGCAATGCTATCCATTGTTTTCATAACATCAAAAAAGCCATATTCTCAATTCCACATGCATATGGGAAAAGTAGAACTGTTTCTCTGTGAATTTATCTAGTAGATGGAATGCGATGCAGAGCTCTTTTACTGCTTACTGATCCTTACTTTCTAAAGAAACTCAATGAGGGCTGTCTGGTCAGTTAACTGTCTAGAATACAATTCCAGTTGCATATTAGAGGAAAATGTGGTGTACTAAAATCCATCTACATTCCCAGCCTTTTAAATAATTTGTCACAACAACCCCCTTATTAATATGACCAATTTTTGTCTTACTTTTAATATTTCCCACTGCAGTAGTTCTGCCCATCCAAATTCCAGTTATTTTTCTCCCCCATGAGAATGATTCCTTGTATTCCAAGTATGCATCCATGGTACTGACACGTCAACAGCAAAACCTTTACTCTCTTTTGGTGCTTGTATATGCTGGTGTACCAATGCCAACACGTTCCAGTTGTACCTTGTACTTGCCTTCCTTCTCAGGTTTTTGTTCCACGTGTCTTTTTCCATTCCTTTTGTCACTTTTGGAATTCTCTATTTTTTTGTTCTTTATTTCTTGGTGGCATTATATCCCTTCCTTACATCTGTTTTGCATCATTATTTCTGTTTTATCTAGCTTTCCCTCAGGTCACCACAGAGTTCTCGAAATGATCGCCTTATTCTACTCCTAGGTTTGAATGCCATGTGTTCATCCCAGCTCAATTTACCACAGCAATCCATCCCTCTCATCATCTTTTTCCTTATTGCTGCAACTTTTATTCAGATGATCCTGTTAACCTCTAATTCCACACTATCACCCTCCTCTCATCCTTATTGCAACACCTGGATAGTTCCCCACCACTGTACTTCAAGACAAACTTCATCTATCTTACTGCTTTTCACCTTTGCTAACTTATACCAAGTAATGGATAAGACAGAAAAATGATTGTGAAAGTCAGATTCCTTAGTTACCATAATTACATTTCAAATAAGTACCATTTTACAGTATATTACATACTCTACTGCAATACATATACTTTCTGATAAGTTTGAATCTCTGAAGAGCAAGCACAGACCCCATCAGCAAGTGCTACTGTAATATCCCTAATATAAGTTACGCTTAAATGCTTTATGTCTGTTGTTCCAACACTTTTATAAAAAATAGCATTTCCTAAAATAAGTCTCTCTTTTCAGAAACAACCATCCTTGTACATCCCACATTTTCTCTTCACCATCCATTGTAATTAACACTGCATTCATTACACAGTCACCACTCTACCTGCCAAAGCACTCTTTGTTGTGCACATCTGATCAGACTAACCCCTCCAAGATTATCAAATTCATCTGTCATGCAAACCTTACATTTTAATACTGGGTTCAATGCAGTTTCTCACTGTAAGTGGACACAGCACCATTTTTGATAGATACCTTTAAAATGTTCCTCTTATAGATGTATTTTAGTCTGAAGGTGCATAGCACAAGACAGTGCATCCAGCTTTGCTCCTTTAATTGTAAGTCATGACTAAATGTTTTATGGCAGTCTGATTACTAAATAAAATGCAACTGTATTCCTTCTTTTCTAATCTCTGTACCTGCTGAGCTTTACCAACCCCCCCCGCAAATCCATAGCGTTGCATGCACTCACCTTGCATTCCCAGTGGCAGTCTCTCTCTAAAAAAAAAAGTGTGGTAAATTCAGACACCTTTATTGAATTATCACTTGTGACATAGGCACATTTATATAAAAGTAATCAAGCTGTATTACGTTAATAACAAACATTATGCTTCACATATATTGTTATACGTCACATAACACAAGCAACATTTATATAAATAATTCCTGCACTTTTTTTTTTTTTTTTTTAAAGAAACATCTTTGCTTATGTCGTAATTAATGGTTTAATAATCATATATTTATATAACCGAAAACAAGCCACACTGACACAATCCTAGTTGCAAGCATTTTACATCACAAACCATACTAACATACTCCCAATTGCAAACATTAAAGCCATGTCTTTCAGCTTTTCCCAGTTAGGGGTCATCTCAGTGGCTCAATGGTACACAGCTTGATTGGCAGTGGTGCCTTTACAGTGTCGAGTTGCCAGCCCGACCTTCACAGAAGGCACACACATACACACACGCACCTACCTGCATGTTTTTAAAACTCACTTGACCGCAGGGAGAACATGCGGACAATGCACAGAAGGTGCTCCAGCTGAGAATTGAACTGAACTGGAGAGCCTCTTGCTGAGAGGCAACAATGTTAACCACTACACCACCATAGCCTTCCAGTTCCAAACATTATATTCGACTTGCAATCTACCCAATATTTTTCAAACATTACATAGCTCACTGAAGTCCTGCCTGCTTTTAAACCTCATTCCTCCCCTGTATGTATTGTTTCCACAATTCCCATTTTTTTCTTATTTAGTTTGCACCTACCTTTTACTACCAAAAATTTGTATCTATTTACATGTGCCCTAAGGTATTCCAAATCTATGCTCTCTTCTTCATTGTCCTTTTTCTACATTTTGTTCCTGGTTCTGATTAGCTTCCTAGAGCCAGATAGTGCAGTTGTGTACACTTACCATAAATGTAGATGTTCGACTGTATTCACAGTTGCAGTCATCACTTGTGGGTTATCCCTGCTGGGCAGCCCTCAGCCGGCCCGAATGCCAGAGTAAAGGATTTTCCCTCCTGCATTGGCTGCTGCTCACCGGGGACTGATGTCCGGTAGTCAGTGGTATAAAGCAGGGCAGCCAATGTCATTACCTTAGTTTTTCTTGCCCTAACATATAGGAGCCCAGGCCAAAGGCCTGAGGAAGGCCAACTTGGGGTATGACCATAGGTATAGATAGGTGTGATGGAAACAGAGAAATAGAGGGGGAAGGAGGGAGGGAAAATAGGACTGCAACAGTGAACACACTTTAGTACAGTTGTCTGCACTTACCATAAACGTAGATGTTCTAATGTTCTCTATGTTTCACTGTTGTAGTCATCACTTGTGGGAAGATTCCCAAAGCTGAAAGTAGGGTGGATGGTAGAAGGGTAAGGAAAAGAGGAACAGGGAAGTCCTGCTCTAGGTAGGGCCTAGCATGCCCTGCAGGACTGCAGAGGCAAAGCCAGCCTGGGTTTTGGAAAAAAGAGGCAGATGGTAGTGTTTGGTAAAGGTGTGGATGAAAGTCCAAAGTGGCAACTTCTAGGATGTCCTTGGTAGCGACCCCCTAACGAAAGCAGTGGAAGTAGATGCTGCCCTAGTGGAATGGCTTCTGACAGATTTTGGAGGAATTTTTCCATGGAAGTGGTAGCAGAAATGGATACAGTTGGATATCCATTTAGAAATAGTCTGCTTGTTGACAGACTTCCCCTCTGCCCCTGGGGCGAAGCTGACCAGAAGCTGGTCAGTCTTTCTGAGAGGCTTGAGTCTATCCAGATAGTATCCGAGTTGTCTGTGCACATCCAGTGAATGGAGGATTCTTTCCCCCCTATTCTGAGGGTTAGGAAAGAAAGTGGGGAGATGACCAGCCTGATGAGTTAAGTCAGACACCACCTTAGGCATGAAAGAGGGTGTAGTTCTAAGAGACACCCTGTCTGCATGGAAGATAATGAAGGGCTCAGTGGCCATGAGTGCCTGCAGTTTGGAAACCCTCCTAGCTGAGGTGATGACCAGCAGGAAGGCAGTCTTCCAAGAGAGGTGTTTTAGCTCTGCTAAGGCAGCTGGCTCAAAGGGAGGTAAGGTCAATTTTTCCAAGATACAGTTCAGGTCCTAGGCATGTGTAGGTCGTCTCCTAGGTGGCCTGATGTGAGATAACCCTCCAAGGAATTGTTTTAACAGGGGGTGGGAGAACAAGAGTTGTTCGGTATGGGAATGGGCAGAGATAGCTGAGGCATGGATTCTGATGGAAGAGTAAGATCATTCTTTTTGTACTAGCTCCGCAAGGTAGTCTAGAAATCAGAGGGAGAGAGGAAAGGGAGCTGCTTGTTCCCTTAGAGTGACACCAGGCATTTAATCTTTTCCATTTTGCAGAGTAATATTTCTTGGTGCGGGGCCTCCTGGTCTCCTTAATGATATCCAGGACCTGCTTTGCTCAACAGTAGGTGGTTATCCACCTTTGGGGTAGAAGCCATGCGGATAGGTTGAGAGTTTGCAGGTTGGGATGCAGTACTGTCCCTTTTTCTTGGGTTAGGAGTCCTTCTTTGAGAGGCAGGTTCCTGGGCGGCTCTTAGGCTGAGTAGCAAGGGGTACCAATGTTGCCTGGGCCAACTGGGAGCAATCAGAATAACTCTTGGCCCTTCCTCCCTGATCTTTAGGAGCACCCTTGGGATCATTGGCAAGGGGGGGGGGTGTAGACAAACAGGCTGCCCCAATGGAAGGAGAGAGCATCCACCTTCCAGGCTTTTGGGTGAAACTCCCTGGTGTAGAACTGGTCTAACTGCCTGTTCTGTACGTATGCAAAAAGGTCTACCTCTAGTGTCCCCCAGGTTTGTGTGATTAAAAGAAAGGTTTCCCTCCGAAGCTGCCTTTCATGGGGGTCCAGGACACACCTGCCGAGGTGGTATGTTAGGGTACTGTGCTCCCCTGGGATATACTGGGCTATCATGTGAAGATGCATCAGTGATGCAGTCTGCCAGAGGAGCATGACTAGATAGCAAAGCAGGTCGGACTGTCCCCCATTGATGTACCACATGACTGTGGTATTGTCTGTTTTGATGAGGAGCACCCCTGGAGTCATGTGGCTCTTGAAGGCTGTGATAGCCTTGAGTACTGCCATCATATCCTTTAGGCTGATGTGTAGGTCTAGATCACTGAGGTCCCAAGTGCCTTGGGTGCGCATGTCTCCTAGGTGTGCCCCCCAGGCTTTGTGTGAGGCATCCGTGGTAACAGTCTGGCCATGGGGAAGAATTAAAAAAGGTAGGTCCCTGTTCAGGGTACAAACTTCTGACCACTATAGGAGTTCCTATCTTAAGCAAGGAATCAAAGGCAGTTGTAGCGCCAGGGACTGAGTGCTAGCACCATAGGTTTTTGAGGTACCATTGCATTTTTCTCGTGTGTAATCTGGCCAAGGGCACCAAAATGATGCAGAATGTCATGTAACCCAGGGCTTGAAGGAATTTTCCTGTTGTGAGGTGTGTTCTGCAAGCCAACTGGGAGAAGTATTGGAGCAGAAAACTTTGTTTTTCTGGAGAGAGGAAGGCTCTTTGGGTGGAAGTGTCCAGGAGAGCTCCTAGAAAGGTAATCTGTCTGGTGGGTTGGAAATGGGATTTTTCCTTGTCGATGGCAAATCCTACAGAGGTGAGGAGGGTTTGGACAAAAAGTTTAGGTCTTGCAGGAGTTTTTCCCTGTTGTCTGCCTGGATGAGCCAGTCGTCCAGATAGGGGTAAATCTGAATGATTTTTTGCTTGGAGAAGCCAATGACTGGAGTCAGACATTTTGTGAAAACCCTAGGAGCAGTAGATAAGCCAAAGAGCAGAGCAGAAAACTGAAAAGTGTTGTGAGCCTGCCCTGAAGTGAAGGAATCTTCTGCAGAACTCTCATAGGGATATGGAGGTAGGCCTCCTTTAGGTCCAGGGCGACTAGCCAGGCATTGTGGGTCAGCATGGGCAAGAGTTTTTGGAGCATAAGCATTCTGAATTTTGCCACTTGCAGTGAAAGGTTTAGTGTGGATAGATCCACAATAGGGTGCCAAGTGCCCTCTTTTCTGGGTACTAGGAACAATCTTGAATAAAACCCTTTTCCGGCTTGTTCCTGGGGTACAGGCTCCACTGCTCCTTGAGCACAAAGTTACTGAATTTGTCTTAGAGTTTCTGCCCGCTGTTTTGTAGGGATGTCTGGGTACCCTGATAAGATTGGCTTCTCTCTACAGGTGACTCTGTAACCTTGGGAAAGGATTTTTAGGACCCATTGGTCCATTGTGATGGGTGGCCAATTGTGTTTGAAAAGGGAAAGCCTTCCACCTAACCATGGGGGGGGGGGTTGAGGAGTCACTGCAAATCCTTATGGTAGGGAGTGGACTTAGAACTCCCTGCCCTGGGGGTTGTGGAGATCCATTGTCTGGGCCACTGCTGTCCTTGCAGTTGCTGCCTGGGGGGGGGGGGTCCCTGCTCACTTCCCTTTTCACAGGCCTTAGTTCCAAACAAGTGGTCCTTATCTAAGATGGCGTCTAGTAGTTTGGATTTGACATGGTCAGGCAGAGGCTACTCTTTCAGCTATGCACGTCTCCTAATGACTGACCCCACAACAGCAGCCCTGCTAGAGGCTTTGAGGACTTCATATCCACAGAGGAGGAAATTGACCCTTGAGAGATGGAGTGTAAGAATTCCCCTAGCTCTCTGGAAGTAGGGGTGTCTAGCAAGGCAGAAATGTTTTTGTTTTATTAGATCCAAGGTATGCTGCTGATATTTTAACATATGCAACTGGCAGTTTAGTGCTCTAATAGCTAAGGTGGCAGAGGTGTACTTTTTTACCCCATCTGTCCAGAGCTCTGCTGTCCTTGTCAGATGGAATAGGGTTTTTGGAGGAACTGGCCCTAGCCCCTTTGGGTCCCTTGATGATGACCTCTGGGTCTGCTGCAGGATTTTTAAATAGGTATTTGTGGGTGTCTGGCACCCTGTTGTACCGGTCTGGCTTTCTAGGTGCCTGAGGCAGTGCATCTGGTGTGAGGCTAGGATAAGGGTCTGTGCTGGGGAAGATCCAGAAACTCAGTCTCTTTTTTGGACTGGGGATAATCCTAAGCTTCCCAATGGAAGTGTTCCCTAAGGGTGTGTAAGGTCTCCCCAAAAGATAGGGCCTCCGGGGGGGGGGGGTGCAGATGGGATGGATTCCTCTGCATCAGAATCTTTAAAGGTGGTAAGGGGCTGTTGCTCATTGTCTGAATCAAAGTCAGATTCTTCAATATCAGGGTATGATAGAATCTTTGAGGAAATGTTCCTTTTTCTTTTAGCTGGGGTAGTCTGGTTACATCTGATAAGAGTGATAAGATCCTCAGCCATTTTGAGAAGTTGTTGTGACTGAGCAGGTTGGGACTGAGGAAGATGGCGGCTAGGAATAGTTTTCTTGGGGGTGGTTCTGCTTTTAGGCCTCAGTGTTTCAATAGGCCTGTCTGTGACTGTAGCCGGCAGTGTGGTCAGTCTTTGCATTGCGTCGGTTATCCGAAAAGCCTCCTCAGAAGCCAGTGCCTACAGAGCGGCTCCGGAGCCAACTGCGGGGCTGACAACCAAAAACTTAGCAGATGTAGTCTGATCCGGCAGCATACTGGACTCCAAATGGGTCTTGGTAGCATACTGGACTCCGAATGGATCTCCGTAGAAGCCTGCAGAAGTATTGCGTCATGTGTCAGGGGCTGTGTAGGCGCCTCACTAAGTTCCGCAGTGCTACTGGATGCCTTCAGGGAAGAGTCATCTGAAGGCTTAACTATGTGGTCTGTCCCTTTTTCTTTATCCCTTCTCTTTCTGGGGATATCCACCGATTGGTGACTGATGGACGCCATTTTGTACTGCGAACGACTGCCTTTAAAATGCCTAGCTACAAATTCTGCTCTACAGCAAATGGTCCTAGCGTTAAAGAGGGTGCAGATCCAACAACTGGGGACATTGTGGTCTGGGCCTAAACAGGTTACACACAGATTATGAAAGTCTCAGTGTGGTATTTGTTTTCCACAGTGAAGACTATTTACTTTTTTGGACATCAGTTAGTGCAAGAAAAAAAAAAGTCCCCAATGGGGTACTTAGCTTTAGTAGTTTTCTACTTCACTCTGGCAGCAGCCAACTGACGCACACGCAAACTGGTTCTGCTTCGAGCTCCACGACAAGAAAGACACAGGTAATGACATCACCAGCAGCTGACACAGGAGGGAAAATCTTTACTCTGGTATGCAGGGCGGCCAACGGCTACCCAGCAGGGATAACCCACAAGTGATGACTGCAACAGTGAAACACTAAGAATATCTTTATCCTGGTCCTTAAATTACATCAATAAACTTAGGGTTCTGGCAAACACGTTCCCAACTTCCTGTTGGTGGCAAGGAGACTTCAAAAGACACTTCTATAATACACAGCTGTGAAAATCTTAAAACAGTATACAGAACTACAGTGTAAACACATAACCAAGGCTCAGAAGTAATAAATTTGTAACAAGTACACAAAATAAAATACAGTTGTGCAAGTAAACTTCCCATAACATCAGACCCTTAAAAGATCACTACTGCAATAGCCGTAGCTTAACAGCCAGCTAGCTTTCAAAGCTTCAGTGCACCTTTCATACATTACAGAGATAGGTTTGAGTACCAAGCCGTTCAGAGCTTTCATGCCAACTGAGAAGTTAAGCCACAAGCGAAAAATATAGAGATAGATGTATATAAAATAAAATCTATGTATCAATACCAAAAAGGTATATCAATGAAACTGCAAAAGAGCAAAACTTAAAATATCGTACATGACACAATATGAGAAGTACTACCTACATGCTATAAATAACATGAACTCACCTAGAGACTTGTACTTCTTACCGACAGGAAACCACATCATCACATATAGTATGTTACAGCAGCATACTATTGCTGTACTTGACTATGGATGTATACACTGTACACATATGAAAGAATGTTATGCTGTACACTGTTTAGTACATTTATTACTAATACAGTTTGTCTTTAGTTTTCCCAGGATAAGGGTGTTGGGCATATGCTCACCTGCAGTACTGACAATATTTTGGAGTTTCACTCTTTTACATTTTCAAATGTTTTTCCCTCCATGGGTCCTCAAGGTCCTTAAAGAGGTTAAAAAGTCCGTCTACAAAAAAAATCTTACTTGACAAAGTGGACCAGATGTTCACTTTAATGTAGATCCAGTGGACGTCATGCCAGAGGTGCCATGGTCCAACAAGAGTTATTTTATCTTTGTAACCCATTTGATAACTACCTTTGTTGTATACATAAGATGCATCTGCCACTAGTTCCAACCTGCCTACTTCTAAATTCACATTAATTGGCTCCATCCTTGGTGGTACAATTTTTAAAGGAATTTCATATGAGGCCAACAAGAAGGCTAGTCCTTTCCTGCCTTGGGAGTTGAATTTTATTTGGAAACACTGACCTCTGCTCCCACTGAACCTGCTGAACCCCTTTGAAATTATTTTCCTGGAGGACACTGTTCCCATTAACCATTACCTCATCTAGGAGAATTTCTTACTTGCAAAGCACCGTACACGATCTTCCACAAAGACTGGGTGGCCCTTAAGAGCAGTTCCTTGTTTATGCCAAAAGTGGCACTCATTCAAGCCATTTAGCTTAGTGTTTTTTTTTTCTTTTTGTCAAAGCACCTAAGAAAAGGGGGAAAATACACCATTTGTACAAGGGCAGAGCAAAGTACTTTATATAAAACAACAAACATGTTGTATTCATCTTGCAAAGCAATTAGGGAAGACTACCTTTTGAATAAACCCGGTCCATATGATTATTTGACTACATTACCTTTTCTGTGACTATTATGGAAAAACTTTACAAGTCCAAGTTAGCACAGACTTCACAAAGATATTAACTGTTTCTCTCAGTAAGATCTCTGTACATTGTATCCATTCACACATTCTGGAAGTACTGCTAGGCATCTTTCTGGAAGCACGGCAAGGTATACCAAGGATGTCTTACAGGGCTTAATAAAGTTTCCCAACTTAAGTTTCTGGACAGCTTTTAGTACATTTTTAATACTATAATATTTGGCCCATAATGCAACAGTGGTCCTAATGATGAATATGGAATAAATGTAAGAGAATACTCACCATTAACTGTGGGTGTCTGAGTAAGACTGTTGCTTTAATATACACTTCCTCCCTCCCTCTGTTTGCTTAATGTTTTAGGAAGACAACCTTTTCCCTTAAAGCAGATGTACCCCCATCTTGTCATCATTGTCCTGAAGTCAGGGCAGATTTTTCCAGCTCACTGTACAAGTCTGAGAGTCTCACTTCTTGGTAATTTCCGTTGTCACCACTCCACCCCAATAAATAAATAAAAAGACAGAAAAGAACTAAATGATGTTAAGGTTACTTTCCCCATTATATTGTGGTTCCTACTTGCATACTTGATGTGAAGGATGGTGAACCTGGTCTTGATATCCATCTGCTGTGTAATTCCATTGTGTATTGATTTATGCTGTTGTACTTGCTTTAATTGAGCATCTTCAGTGCACGGTACTGATACTCACAGCTTTACTAGCCTTTGGGCTATAATTCAGTCACTGGTGACGGAAGATATAAAATAATTTCAGAGCTGTAGTTGACACCAAGTTATATCCGCAGTGGTGCAGCGGTAGCATTGTTGCCTCACAGCAAGAGGTTCTCCCATTCAATTCTCGGCTGGAGTGTGGGGAGTGCCTTCTGTGTGGATTCTGCATGTCCTCCCCACGGTTGGGTAGGCGTTTGAAAGACATGTGTAAATGGGTGTGCCTTCGTTGAAGGTTGAACGTCGAGCTGGCACCTCGGCGTTCGTGTAAATCTACTGCCAATCATTAGCGTACCGGAGTTCCACTGTGACAACCCCTAACCGGGAAAAGCCGAAAGACAAACAACAACAACTACTCTTTTACATTTTCAATGATGTGCCTTTTTCGGATCACCACAGGTATCATGACAACCAGAGATGTCATGACACCCAAACTCCTGAAGTATTTCCTTGCAGAAACCAAAGTCCAAGTGAAAACCCCTAGAAATAGATGCAGGCATAGATCCATTTTAGATCTGGATGTAGATCTATTTTAACTTTGGCAGAAAAACTCTTAGAACCAAGGGATTTGGCAGACATCATGTGAAATGGGAGTCTAGCAAAACTTCTGAATGCTCAATTAGAAACCCAGCCTGTGTAAGAGAGAGATCTCACTCAAGTGAGAGATTCCTAACACTGAAAAAAAAAAACAAATCTGCAAAATAAGCAAGTCCTCTAAATATGGGGAAATGCCTGCAATGAGCTATAACTGGAGCTACTCACGTTATGTATGAGCATTCATTGTGCAATGCATAATCCAAAGGGAAAGGCAGAAAACTGATTATGTGATCAAAATGCAAAAAATCATGAGGAACACCTGAAGTCTGGATGAATGGGATCTAATAAGCATCTTTTAAATCTAGTACTGCCTAGAAAATTTTAAATGAAGAAGAAGAGTTAACAGGTTGTGAAGTGACAGCATTTTAAACTTGGGCACCCAGATCCAGAACTGGTCTCCAGGGAATTTTTTTCTTTGGCACCCAAAACATCCTTGAATAAAATCCTCTCCCAAACTGGGAAGCAGACACCGGCTCTTACTCCCAGAGACAACATATGTTGAATGATATACGGAAATAGAGGAGTCTGGTGTAGTGAATGAAGAATTACTCCCTGAAAAGGAGGAGTTTCTTCACACTGCCATCTGTAACCTAATGAATGACTTTCACAGTCCATGTGTCTGAAACTATTTGTTGCCAAATACAAAAACAGAAATTCAGACTTCTAGAACAGAAAAGGGACTGTTAGGGTGGGTGGGCAGTTGCCTAGTCCTTTAAACATTCATTTGACTTGTTAGCCTGTCCTTTGTTTTGGGAGACTCCTTCCTTCTCTTTCTAACCCCCTTACCACTGCTTCTTAAAATGTTTACAAGCATTTTGCAGAGACTGTTTCAGCCCTCATTTCCAAGGGAATCTTTACCTCCTTGCCCAGTTGTGGCAAGAAGCAAAATAGTTTTTTGACCAAACCCATCAAAATTACATTTTTATTTATTTGAGTTTTAGCCCATGCCTTTGCCACCAACCGTTTGTCTAAGTCCCTCTTGTAGGATGCTGACAGTTTGGGGACTAGATGACTATACCCAGTTTGCAATCATCAGCAAACTTGTCAGCCACCATCCTTTTATTTTACCCTGTACATCCAAGAAGATTCCAAACAATAGGGGCCCCAGCACAGATCCCTGTGGAAGACCAATAGTTACGGGTTTGCTGGTGGAGGTAGAGTCACCTATTTTGATTGCATGTTCTACCAGTGAGCCAGCTTGTAATCCACCCGACAGCTGGATGAGTGGGGAGTACTGTCAAAGGCCATAGCCAGGTCGGCTGTATGGATGGATTTGCCTTCGTCCAGAGCACTGGTGGCTGTTTCAAAGAAGTCCACCAAGTTCAAGAGGCATGATCTCAGTTTAAAGAAGACAAACTGAGTCAGATCAAGCATTTGGATGTCTCCTATACCTTAGTTGTTAAGGTCCATGGCTCTTTCCATAGTCTCGCAGCTTAGGCTGGTCAGGCTTACGGGTCTATAGCTCCCAGGGACTGTGGAGGCACCTACTTTATGTAACAGATGACAGTTGCTGTTTTCCATTAAGCAGGTACAAAACCAGTGCTTAGACTGTGGTTTAAAGGAAGTACCCAGCGGTACAACTAGTTCCTGTTTTAATCCATTTGGTACACAGCCAGGGATATTATCAGGTCCCAGAGAGACTGTGTTTTTGGTTTTAGAGAGAAAGTTTACAAACTTCTCCTTGGAGATGCAAGGTGGAGGGCAGGTGATAGGGATGCTTTGGGGGATATATACCGAGGAGAGGGGGGAGAAGTTTTCAATGAACCTGTCAGCTAGCAGGTTGACTATTTCTGTGAGTTCGTATGTGTGGTGCCTTTAACAACCAGTTCTGCACAGATCTGTGTTTTTCCTTTAAGGTTTCTGACACAGCTAAAGAAGGCCTTATGGTTATCCTTAGTTAAGGAGGATAACTTGGATTCAGAGTTAGCTTTAGAATGCCTTACAAAGGGTCTTGCTTGTTTAAAGGCGAGGAGGAAATACTTCCAGTTCAGAGACCATTCCTTCCTGCACTTGGACAGCAATTTTTCTCATATTGTACAACATGTTAACGGCGGATGTCCACCAGTCAGGCTTGTTCTTTTGTGAGGATCTTGTTATGATCCTATCAGGTACAGCTGAGAGAATACATTTGCATAGATACTTAAACAAGGCATTGGTGCAAATCCTAGTCTAGGTGCCCATGCCATCAGTGAGGGCAGGGCTATGAAGCTATTAATGCAGTCATGTATTCAGTTGTAATTGGCTATGGAGAAGGGTTTTTTTATTTTAGTCTAGTTGCAGAAAATGGGGTGTCAAGGTTATTGTTACTTCTAATGAGACTGATTTATAAGATCTCACTAGGGAGGGCTGCACACATTGGGTGGTGCAACTATTACTCATGTTAGAGAGCACCAGATCCAGAATGTTTGGGCCCCTTGTGGAGTGTCAACCAACTGTTCCAGGGCACTGGAGATGAAGTCCAAAAGCCTTTGGGCAAGTGTGTTAGTACACGTATAATTTACCCAATCTATGGATTGGTAGTTACAACCAAACACCCTGTTTTTGGGTGACTTTTTATCTTGAGCAATTCAAGTAGATCCAAGTACACAGTGTGGGGATCCCGGTTCATGGAGGGGGGTCCTAAAACTGGCAATAACTTGGAAAGGGATCTTACCTACAAGTCTTTTGGAACTTGATTAGTTCAAGGGAATCATTTTGTTTAATTAATCTAGAGGTGTCTATTTTATTTATTTATTTTTATTTTATATTTGTTTACCGGGAAAATCCGACTGGACACGGAGGCCAGGGGAGAAAAGCTCCAGTACAGTACAATACAAAGGATACAATATGGCAAGATAAGAAGAAAGCATCACATCACACAGGACATTAATAGAAGTGAACATACACAGCAGAACTTAACAATTGTTAAAATATCAAAAGGTAAGTTAATACATTATAGAGTATACAATTGCGAATATCTGAAAGATAAAAATTCAAAACATTTTTTTTTCTGAGAGCACAGCATTATGAGGGATTTATCACTGGGTGTACTAGCAGAGAAGGAGAGGTAGAGAGACGCTGTTTTGTCAGAGAGCCACTTTATCTTTGATGAATATGGATACTCTACCTCCTTTAGTTCTCGCACTTTTTCAGTTTGTAGTTTGAAAGTGTGGACGGCATTATATCCTGGTATGTCCAGACTGCCTTCCACAGCCTTAAACCAAGTCTCTGTGACTGCACAGATATAAGAATCTAAGGTGAAGGCTGCTTCCAGCGAGTACAGTTTTAGGGTTAGAATCCTAGCATTTAGCAGCATAAGATAGAGGTAAAAATATCCTCAAAAAGTAACATCTAAAATTTTGCTTGTTGTGACATGCCTAAAAAGGCACTATAGGGGAGGAAAAAGCCTTAGCCAGTAACTGAAATCCCAGAGGTGACAGATGAAGACCATCTCTGGCAAAGCAGCATGCGCTACCATGTCATCCCAGGCTGACAGGTACTGGATCCCTTTAGAATACCAAGAGAAATCAAGCCAATTATTGAAGTCGATAATTTTTTGTTTATACTGTGGTATCATCTTAGGTGAGGGTAGTATGCTGCTCAAGGCTAGGGACATACCTGCCCGAGACACGTATTCAGAGAGCTCAGTGATCTTTCTCTTCGCATAGTCCAATGAGGTAAGTCTCAAGTCATTCACACCAACACAAACTATGACAGAGTCATAATGGTACTTGTTGTGGAGAGACTCAAGTGCATGCGTGATCTGGTGGATCCTGGCACCAGACAGACAGCTGACTGTAACCTTCTCCTTGTCCAGCCTGGTGAGTGAGACACGTGTGTTTCGGATTATAGAGTCGCCCATGACCAATAAATTTGGTTTAGATGTGCTTTGCTTTGTTTGGTGAGACTCTTGTGCTTGTTGTTTGTGTGTGTATCGAGTGCTGTAGGTACTGTATGTGTATCGAGTGCTGTTGGTACTGTATTAGGTGTAGCATGTTTGTGTTTTGGAAGTCTCTGGTGTTGAGGTAAATTTCTGGTGAGTACCTTCGCATATGATGGTTTATGCAGAAGGTGTAGTATGTGGGCAGACAACCTGTTCAGTGTCACTGTTCTGTGAACGAGAGAACAAGGATTCCAAATTCTCAGTGTATATGCATCTCTCAAAAATTGAGCTCGAGTGGTTTAGAAGTAGTGGGTCGTCAGTGTATATGAGGTAATTGCTACATTGCCTCAGGATACCCATGTCAATCAGGCTGGTAGGAGAAATGGAGGAGAACGGACCATCCATAACACTAGATGTAAATCTGCTTACTTTAATGATGCGGTTTAATTGGGGAGCTTAATGCTGGGTCTGTACTACTGAGGCTCTCAAGGGGTACAAGACTATTCGGGATTATTAAAGTGGCAAATGCTATAGAAAGCCCAGCTGAGGTGCTCTCCAAGCAGCTAACCACAATTTAAGGGATTCCTTAGATGGAGCACAGGCAACTTCTAAGGGAAAACAAATCTAATTTAGCTTTCACATCTACAACTGCCAGTGGTTACTTCAACTGCGTAGTGCTGTGTGAAAGTGTGCTACATGATGCCTCGAACTGCTCAGATGAAGATATTAGAGCAGTGGCTGATCGCCACACTCTGTGGAGCTGTGTTAAACAGGTGCAAACCCACGCAAACGTGGGGCTTATGTAGCAACTGTGAGAACCCTTTTTTTAAAACAAGCAATTTTCAAACAAGCTGGCCAATGGAAATGCTCAGTAGTGAGCCTTATTCCAACAATCTCCAACTAAGATGGGTCCTGTGTTACACTCTTCTGCCACAAGGGTGCAGGGGACCCTCAATGTAAGATAGCTGGTTTTAGTGCTCAGATAGTGCCAAACAATCTAGATTCAGCACATCTGAATCTAGCCTATGCTATAAAATACACAAGTACTAGAAAAACAAAAACTGCAGAAAAAACAAAATCTCAAAACAGCACAAAAAAAGGGAGTTAAAAGTAGGCAGCAATTCAGTAATACACAGTTTAAAAGTGCAGTACATTGAATAAAAATACTTATTTTACTGTAGATTTCAAAGGATGCCTTGGATTTCATTTGGATTCACACCAGAGATCAAAGAGCACACCAATCCTAGAGAAGCTCCTATATATATATATATATATATATATATATATATATATATATATATATATATACATACATACATATACATATATATATATATAATCTATATTATATCCTCGAACGCTTAAAAAAGCAAACGCTGATTGATCGAACTTATTTTCGCAAAACTGCAACTCAAATTTTTTCCTAGGGAAAGAATTTGGTTGTCCGTTTCTGTTGCTTCGGTATTTTCAGTGTTATGGTGGAAAGTTACCGGTCTGATTCAGGTAAGTGTGCGATTGTGTGGATGTGAGTGTTAGCGTGATTTAGGTGAGTTAGGGTTAGGGCTCGGGTTAGGTGTGTGTGCGATTGAGTGGACATGAGGGTTAGGGTGGATTTAAGTGAGTTAGGGTTAGGGAGCGAGTGAGGTGAGTGTGTGATAGTGACGGACCTTAGGGTTAGGGTTTGGGTTAAGGTAAGTGGGTAGTTAGTAGTGTGTGCATAGTTTAGTGTAGGGTTAGGTATCAGATTTTAGGTGTATGTGTGTGGATTTCTGTTTGTTTGGTGTGCTTGTGTTGTGTTTATGTGTTTTGGATCAGCAATTTTTTTCCCTGGGGGTGGGGGTGGGGGGGGGGATCTCTGATCTGACAGTTCGAGATTGTAAGCTTTTGCTTAAATTAGGTCGATCAATCAGCATTCGCTTTTTTAAGCGTTCGATGATATAATATAGACCCTATATATATATATATATATATATATATATATATACATACATACATACATACACACACACACACACACACACACACACACACACACACACACACACACACACATGAAATCCAACAAACAGGAAGCGTGCAGTCAAAGAAATGCTGCCCAAAAAGTAAACCAAGGCTTGTGACATAAAATAATATAAATCTTAATTTAAAAACAATTAAAAGGATAAGCGCTTTTGGACGTCTTGTCAGTCCTTCATCAAATCTAATTTCCCAAAAGACTTTCATTACTTTAAACAGACAACCTTCCAATCAGGAGCCTCCTTACATGGCACGCCTCCTCTACATCCAATCACATCTTCTTTCTGAGCCTACTCCTCTTAAGGGCTGGTTTAACAGATAAATTACTGTTAAAACCAGGTTTTCTAAATGCTTGTATTGCAGCTATCCATCTCATTTCGGCAGTTTTCATCCTCACCACCATATAAATCGCCTTGTATATCTTCATCCATTTCTTGTAAAACCATAAATAAAAGAATGCCTAGGTTGCTCCAAAATATATACTCCACAAATACCATGAAGGAACAGCACACGGCAAAAAAGTTGTCCTCAGCATTAACATTGAAAAACCACCAGCTTGAATATTAAAATCCAATATGCAAAATCCCAAAGGATAAGTGCTTTCTTTCCAATAAAATTAGGGAAATTAATCAGATAATTCCATAAAAACGAATTAAATTGAAATTTGCCTTAGATAGGTTTGTTAACAAATGTGAAATCGAAATTTCAGAAAAGTTGGCTCGGGGGAGAGATCTTTATAATCTGAATAAAAGTGAACACAGAGCATTACATGACTTGTTGAACAACAAAGAAGTGACAATAAGACTGGCGGATAAAGGTGGAGGACTTGAGCTCATGAATACTATAGAATATATACAGAGAATTAAACTAAGAAAATACATATGAAGTTATTAATAGAAAAAGGTTTAACTTCATGAAGGAAGAGGTTAACACGAAGATTCTTGGCTTTTTTACAAATAATATGATTAATAAAGAATTATGTGATTATTTTTTGGTGGAACATCTGAAAATAAAAATACCCATTATAAAAGAACTTACAAAAATGAACCACCGCTGCATCCTATTGAGGAAGGAAACATTATTTCGCGACCCAGTTTTTCCAAAAGTGCATTCATCCGAAAATGCACTTTCACGAAAAACCGAATCAAAGAAAAGCAACCCATTCTGAGAACGTTTTAACCACTTGCAGTTGCGCTTCCAGCTACTCATCTGACGAGCAGTTTTAAATCATCCACAAAAAGAGAAGTCTTTACATTTGCTTTTTTTTCTGAGAGCCAAATTGTATCTACGACCTAAGATATTAAGGGTAAGAGAAAAGAGCAGTAGTGACAGAATCATGGAATATCCCCCTTTGAGTTTTTATCCCTGGGATAATATTTGTCCTTTATCATGGCTTAGCTGCAAAGTGGTTTATCACCGTTTCACGGTCAATCTAGAGTGTATCGTAATCTGAAAGCACTCCTTTATCCATGTATGTGAGATGCTGTCAGTCTTATATGTAATATATCCAGGTCACACTTATTTTCTTCCCCTTTTTACAGTTCTCCATTATGACTTTAATTTAGCAACAAATGATCCTTTGTTCCATACGACTTTCTTTTATTTCCATTTTGTTCTATTGCCAAGATTGAGTTTTCTTCTAAATGACTATAAAAACTATCTGCATCAATTCTAGTACATTATTTATATATAATAAAGAATAATATTTATAATATTTATTATATAATAAAGACAAGTTACTGGTCTATTTATTTTTAGGATAGCTTGCAGGTTCACTTTTATGGAGGACTACTGTTTTTCCTGTTGTTAAGCAGGTTGGTGTCTGTTTAGGAGGTGTATATAAATAGTTCTTACACAGGGCTAAATCTTGGAGTAAAGATGTTAATACGTTTAGCCAGAAGTTAGACAATGTATCTGGGCCTGGGGATTTCCAGTTAGAAGCTTTCCTCAATTTTGTTTCAATTTTTCTGGCCATTAATTTATCCCATTACATATCCTCTACATTTGAACTTCTTACCACTTATTTTACTTCTATCCATCCATCATCTTTATTTTTCCAAATGTGCATTGTTTTTTTTTTGGTGGCACTTCTATTCCTTTTGCCTGGTTTTCCAATTCGCTATAAAACTTTTTGGGTGAACAAAGAATTGCTTATTTTGTACTTTTCCTTTACATTTATCTACACATCTTCAACATTTTTCTGCTTCGCAGGTTATTTGCAACAGTATACAACAGATCATGGCCTGCTCTGATACTGCGCTTTGCTTTTATCATGTCTATCTTTCTAAGTATTTTTGTTGATCTGTTCCCTCTTCTGTACTCTTAAAACAGTGACACTTCTTGCCTTAACTGTTTTATAGTTTTCTCTATTCAGTACTTCCATGATGGAATTTTATTTCTTCCCTTTCTTTCTCTTACTGCCCTGTATTTTTGTGGCAAGTCTTTTATCCTCTTTACTTCTGTTATAACCACATTAATTTCTGTCAACAGTTCTCTGTTCATTTGCTTTATCAGACTTCAAACATCTTGGGTCTTATTGACATTCTATAAACTACTTCTTTCATTTCTCTTAATATGTCTATCCATCTCTATTAAAATCAAGCAACTCCCCCCTTAAATCATTTTCTGCTAAACCTAAGGGCACATTCTTTGTATTCCATTTCCTGCGGGCATTCTACTGAAAGTTCTAGAACATCTTCCTATGAAATTCGATCAAGAAATTGCTTGCTTTTGTTCTCTGTTTCTTGCAAGCATTCTACTGAAAGTTCTAGAACATCTTCCTATGACATTCTATTATGAAATTGCTTGCTTTTCTCAAATATCTTTATAAAACAGTGCTGTAATGTTCCTCCGCATTCCTCCTTGTTTACTGATGTACTGCGCAAGTGCATGGGCCATACATTTCCCATGCTTGCACAGTACATCAGTGCAGCACAGGAGAAGCAACAGAGAAAGGAATCTGCTGCTGTTCCACACCACCACTGCAACCTCTTAATGCAAGAAACCTGAACAAATCTCAACACAATGGGGGGGGGGGGGGGGGGCAAAGGTCCAAAAACAAAGACAGATTTTATTGCTCTTATAAAACTTAGAAAGAGGTTGGAATAAGACTCATTCCAGAGTCATTTAATTTTTTTACATCTAGAGTGTGTGTCATTGGAAAGTACTACCAGATACATTTGCCAATTAGTGAATGGAAGCAAGTTACCATTTTGGGTCTGAGAAATCTGGTGCACTGAAATTAGCTTTTTTGAGATCAAGACTATGACTGCAGATTTTGAAGTATTTGTAGTCAGGTTGTTCCAAGATAGACAATTCCAAAGTAAAAGAATAGCCTTTGTGGTGCAGCAAACCTAGTCATAAAGGAGATCAATAAGATACAGTGATCATCATGTCATCAGCATACACAATGATGCTGAAGACGCGCCATGTCCCAAGGAGAGAGAGTGTTTATATAGTGAGAAAATGTGTGGTCAAAGCACTGAGCTATGGGTACTCTGGAGATAAAACTGACCAGCAGGGGAAAAGTACTTAGAACTTTTTTTTTCTTTTTCAAGTCCAATTAGATAAGCTAGTCAGTCTTAAACCAACGCCATTTCTCTTGAAAATCCATAGCAAGAAAGCTTTTGAAGTAAAAGATAATATTTACAGTTTCAAAACCCTTTTTCAAATCCAGAAATAAAAACTCCTTTTCCCTATTTTCATAAACGGTAGAGATTAACATAAAAATAGTTGTTGGGGTATTGTACTTGCAGCGAGAGTCATGGCGAGTATCACTAGAGAGATGGAGTGAGTTTCTTGGATTTTTATTTGAAGGAAGAGATTTGATACTGCTCTATAACCTGAAACAGTAACAACGTGAGAAACTTTAGAAAGAGTTATGATTAGTGCAGGTTTGAAATAAACTTGGTGGTACAATCCCTGTGGATAAAGATAAGCTGCACATATGTGACATGGGTTTACAAAGAAGAGTTGTGGTTGTAGATGTAGATGGTGAAACGAGATGAATGTATAATGTAAGGTTTGCTAGGTGTTTTTCAATACATTGAGGGGAGACATTTTTGAAATAAAATGGAAGGCATTTCAAAAATTATGTAGTGGGATCAAAGGAATAGTTTCTTCGGTAGATTTCCGTTAAACCCCTAGCACGTCTTCGCGTTGCTGTGTTTTGGCTTTATGTTACCATTTCTGCAGGACTGACGTGATGTGAAACTCATTTTCATTAGGTAAGGTAAAGTTTTCATTTTTATTTCATTTAGCAGGCAGGCAGCACTGCAGACATGAATGTCTTGTGTGATGCTGCATGATCACAGTGGTTATAATGTGCAGAAAAACTCCTTTCCATGTCACGGCTGACTGAATAAATCGTGGACTGTGATGAGCATTGCCAAGACCGGTGATTTTTTACGTGTATGGTACTGCAGTAAAACTATGAACAGTTTTTCAGAGCACCTCCCATAGCTGACAAATACAGGCGCAAAGCGAAGTGTACTTTATAAAGGTTGCCATTCTTCACTTGACAGCAGTACACATTAATCCGGACACCTGGCCGTCATCTTTCTCAGTACTGTGTGAAATGATACATGCTCAACATCAGCCGATCCAGCCATATCCAAAACTCAATCTTTTCACCTTCTCTCCTACTGGTATTCCCCTACATTAACCTTCTTCTACAGTGGCCGGGGATTCTCTCCCGAGTATTGTAGTGAAAAGGAAACTAGCTTCTGTCCATGTGTAAAACAAATGAACCTCCCGCAAATGGTAGGGGTTTAACGGAGGACTGCAGCTATTTCTGCAATGACCACACAGTCCTGTACACCTAACAGTACAACAGACAGCTGTCAGGCAGTTGTACAGTAGTAGTCCTCACACAGAGACTTGTGTCCAGGACTGAAATACGGGCGAAATATAGCAGCGCGAAGTTGTACGGGTTTAATGTAAAAGTACCGTTTCTTCTTGTGCAAGAAATGTAGTGGGTCTCATATTTTCAGTCTGCCCTTATTAAATGGGTGGTTTTGTGGCAAATCTGAGGATTAAAGTCACTAAATAACATTTGAGTTTAAGACTTCAAATCACTCAAAAAATGCATGTTATCACAAATCCTGTTATTCTAGCCATTTTAAGTTTAGAGAAATAAAATCTAACTATCTTTGTCACCAGTTATTTTACTATTTGTCCAGATTTCCAGTGATTAAGAGGCGGAGACGCAACGTCACAGGTGTACAAGAAGTGATATTATGAAGCATATCCTGTGTTAAAAGAATTTTGTAGTGTCAAGATAAGGGATACACTTTAGCAGAGGAATGTAAACACTGTATGCCCTCACCTTCAAAACACGCAATAGACGATTGCGGTTTCAAGTAGTTTATATGATTGATAATGAATTAACATAAGCCCACTCAAAAGCAACCAAAGTAAACACAGACTCTAAACTCAATTGACTCAAATAATAAACTTCAGCAAAAGCCTTAGATACAATTAAAACGCCACAACCACAACCCCACCACAGCCTCTTGCAAATATAGGAAAAAAATGTACCAATTCCTGCTCATTCTCAAAACAGTGCAGCAGTAGGAACCATTTGCAGTACAATAGATAGAGGTACACTCAAGCAAAGTTGAAAGGCTTAAAAAGCAAACATAGCATCCTGGCAAACAAATATACTACATACTGACAGCTCCATAGCAATAGAAGACAAACTAATATCAAACTGAGCTATAAAAGAAGTTGGTGATTATAGCCTGCCACCAAGAATCAAAATCAAGGCCATTACAAACAGGTTTAAAAAAAAAAAAAAAAAAAAAAAACGACTTCAGAACAAGCTCGACATGATGTGATTAATACAAGGTTGTCCATCTTTGCAAACATGAAAATTTCTGGGTTTTCAGATATAACCTCAAGTATGACAAATACTCCATTATCAAATTTCTACTCTCACCTCAAGTGCCATTTGCAATATCAGAAACAAAAACATTTGGTTACAAATCACTGGTACAATCTGGCAGGGGATCAAACTCTTGCTGGCCTGAGTGAGGATGTGCAACACACACGCATGAGCAATTCCATCGCTAACAGTGAATACACGTCTTTGGCTGACGATTAATGCATGATAAAAATATCTAGTTTAACCCACTTTTTACTGTGCTACATCACAGCTAAACCAGGTTGTTCCATTTTTTTGTTTTTTTAAACTTCACTAAATTTGACTAACATGCTGCGGTGGTGCAGCGGTAGCATTGTCGCCTCACAGCAAGAGGTTCTCCCGTTCGATTCTCGGCTGGAATGCCTTCTGTGTGAAGTCTGCATGTCCTCCCCACGATAGAGTGTCGTTCGAAAGACATGTGTGAATGGGCGGGCCTTCGTTGAAGGTTGGGCGTCGAGCTGGCACCTTGGCACCATAAAAAATCTGCCAATCATTAGCAGACCGGAGTTCCACTGTGGCGACCTCTAACCAGGAAAAGCTGAAAGAAGAAAAACTAAATTTGACTAACATAATACCATTCTGGGACCCTGTATGTATGTGTGTGAATGGGTACAGATTATAGTGTGCATCTGTGTGTGTGTGGGGGGTCTCTCCCTCTCTCTTGCTGTCACTCTCTCTCTGTCCCACTTCGTTCCCCTCCCATCCCCAATTTCCAGCCACCATGGACTATTACTTTCATTCTCCACCCCCACTCCTCCTTCACCATACCCCATCAAAGTAACTATCTACCAGAACATAAGTTCTTCTCCACTTCCCAAGATAGCAAGCCATGTCATAAACTACATATGCCACCTGCTTTTACCTTTACTCTCACCTGCAGCATGCTCCTGCTCTTTGCTCATCACAAACTGGGACACTAACTACTCATTCCCATCTGCATAAACCTTCACTCATACTTGCAGATCAACTCCTATGACAATTACCACTGTACTACCTATCACAAGTAAAAAACTTAATACCTCATTTTTTTCAGCCACAGACACCTGCACCCATACACATCATTCAACGCTTAATTCATCCCAGACACCCCCTTCCTCAATGCCTGCCCACATAAAAAAACACAGCAATGTACCCAGACTCCGCCACAGCTCACCACTTCCTGCTACCACTAAGTTGTGATTTTCACCCCAATCCTGGTCTTCAAATAGTCATCCAACTCTACCCACACCACCCCTCCCCACTCACTACCTTAAACTACTAGGTCTAGTATGTATAACAAAATCTCACTCCTACATGCACGTCTACTTTCTCCAGACATTCTTGTATTAACAAAAACATTAAAAACTATCCACCCTAAAAATAAATCTTACCCTCAAGCTACAACATTTTCCATTACACAACCCATCTTAAGAGTGCAGGTGGAGTGGATATGCCATTTTTTGAAACACCCCTAAAACTCAACAACCACAAAACCATTTGTATTATTGCCATCTACATACCACCCAACCAGACTACCAACATTACAAATCATAGATGATAATGTTTCCTGGGCTTCCTAAAATCCCTATGAAACCATATTAGAAGAGACATATTAACTGGGCCCCCTGCAACCCAAATTCCTTGCTTGCTATACCAAATCACTCTTTCTGCAATCTCTATAAAACTTTACTCAAGCCATAAACACCACTACCATATTTAACAAAACCATCCCATATAGAAACCATCACAGTCTGGATTCTGACAAACAACTCCCAGCAATATTGCCCAATAAATTTTCTTTAGCTCTCTAAGCGACCATCCCAACTTCATCAATCACTGCTGCTCTCAAACATCTAAATCTATAAAACTATGTAAGAAACCACTCAAAGAGTTCAACACTGAATTATCTGAAACAAACAACTGCTGTCCTACACTTCAACCACACTTGTCTAAACACTCTAGCCTTATTGAGGTGGGAAAAAAAGTCAAAACCAATCCTGGTCAACTCAGTCTCCCTTCAAACTCTTGAAAGTGTGTGGTGGTAAAAGCCTGCCTATCCTGGGGGGGGGGGGGAAATCACACTCCTCTCCAGACCTACCAAACTCTTAAAAACATCAAAACTCAAATCATTCTTGAAAAGACAAACTATTTCAACAACCACCAGAATCTCCACACTAGCACATGTGATTATGATTTGGCCTCTCTCTGCTCTTTAAACCTGGCGAACCATCCCAACCCACATTCCAAATCAACCAGCATATCACACTGTCTGCACATTCAACTTCTACTTTATCTAAACCGGAGCATACTATTATTCCTCTTAACATCCAATAAATTGCCACGCCCCCCCCCCAAAAAAAAAAACCACTACTTCATCTAGTATTTACTACTTTTAATTACTACCTCACAAGTATGTACATATCTATTCATTCCAGCCAACCACTCTTACCGATGTCTACCTCCTGCTCCCACCCCAAAGTACCTTACAATTGCAGCTGATGTCACTGCCTACCCCATATGTAGCCTCATCAAAACACATCCATACAAAGAATGCATCTAGCCTCATCAAAACGCATCCATACAAAGAATCCACTTAGTATCAGAGAAAGTGACAATCTACATCCTTCCTCTTTACAACAGTGCTTCTTCCACAGAAATGAACTTCTGGTGTCTTGCTATCCTCTCTCCATTATCCAACTTCCTCAAAAATGTACACATTCCCAACTGCTCCACTACTTACTCTCTAACAACCTTCTATCCTTATCACACCATGGCTTTCATCCTTTTCACCTTTCTTACACACAGTCCTTCTATCCTTTCTGCATACAATCCACCTGCACAGAAGTAACTCCATGTCTGTAGTCTCAGTCTCTCCAAGGCTTTCTACAGTCTTTAACCATAAATTTCAAAAACAACTTTCATATTTAAGTCTGACAAATTCTTCCCTATCACAGTTTAGCTTCCACCTCCCAAAATAATTCAAACTGTTAAAGGGTCACATTCCACCTCTACTACTCTTGCTCCTCCGTTAGGAGTTCCACAAGGGTCAATTAGGTCTTATTCTATTCAACATTTTTATTAATCTTCCTCTTCAATCCGTTAACTCTACCATTATTCAATCTTCAGATAATGCAAACATTATCTTTACCACAATTCCATGTATAAACTCCAATCACTAATCCTACAATTCTTTTCTTCTGAAGAATCCTGGCTCAAAGACTACAACCTTATTGTTAAGCATCCCACACCCCAAAAAATGATGCTCACTTTCAAAGCATACCAAAATTCTAAAAAGACACCTTCACCCTCACCTCTTCAAACAGGGCCTCCATGAACAAGTTAATGACACTAAACTGCTACAGCTTACTATAGATCAAAACATGAAGTTAGACCTCCACATCCAACAAATTACACAGACACAATGACAGACAGGCATGCACAGATCAAACACTAGACTTGATCTACTGAACCAAAACCTCTCAGTGAATCCACCAGAAACCATACAGCAAATGCTCACTTCACTTCTCCCCTATGCTGCTCCACTTTCACCATCCTTCAAAACCTACCAACTTTCTGTGGGAACAAATCTGTAATAGCCACATCTGCATCCAAACTCGCCCTCATACACCTATCACTGCAAATCTCTCAACAATTAAATTGGTTCAAATTCCCTAATCTCCTTAAACTGCATCAACTAAAACAAGATCATAGAATACTAGACTCTACAAACAAGGGTTCATCACTATCTTCACGTGATATCAAGGTACTCCCTTTGAGCCCTTAGATCCTCTGATAATCTTCTCTCTAGCATCAGTTTCTTCCAAAAATCAAAGGGGAGGCCCTTTACTCCTCCCAAATGGCCAAACTCTGGAACGTCTTCCCTTTGTTTCTTTAAAAGGAAACAACACACCCTCTCCAATTCAAATGACAACTAAAACATTAACTTACCAACTGGATTTGTCACTGTGTGTCTCCAGCTGGGTGACATCTCAAATCATCTCTAAAATGCCTTTCCTCATCTTGTCTCTACTTCACCCAATCATACATAATCAAATCACACAATCTCTATAAATATTCATTTACAAACATCCTCTTACTCCTGTTCAAGTCATGCCACTCATATCTCCTTTCAATCCCTTTTCACTCTAATCTGCCCAAACCAAATTACTTCCTTCTTTTTCTCCTACCTCCACCTTCTCATTCTTCCTAAATCAGAAATACTGATTAACAGGGTGTTACCTCAGCCACTAGAATACCAGGTAGGCACTGCTTAATCGCATGCATATATCTCCTTCAATTGTAACCTGTATTTTTTTTAATCCCCTCATGCAAATCGCCTATGAGAACATGTTACAGTTTCCCCTTCAACTGTATTCAATATTACATATTGTTAATCTGTACTTGTATTCTCTGTTGGAGCTTTTTTTCATAGTTTCCATTGAAAGGTGGACTTTTCCAGTAAACAAACACAAATAAAATAAATAATGCCGAACCAGACAAACTCGACCATTCTTAGACAAACCCTTATGGTGGAACCAAAAAAATATATCAGGAAATTACGAAGAGGTACATACAAAAGAAAATAAAACTGACTCCTCCAAAAGCACAAGTTAAATAAATCCCCCAAATGCTCTGACAGCTTCCAATAACATTTTACTAACTGTTATGACCACACTGTACTATACTCTGTTTTCTTTGTATTATGTAAATTCTGTGCTTTACGTACCTTGTACATCCATGCTGAGACTGAAACCGGTCCATTTAGATCACTCTACCCAGGTAAACAAATTAAAATACCCCATTCAGATCATATTATGTAATTAGCTGGGCTTCAAAGACCTACAGAAACACAGTGCAATATGGAAACAGTCAGAAAATAGTGCTTCCCAGCCACACGACCTAGGTACTACTAGAAGTAAATTTTTGTGTCAGATTCAAGGCTCTCATTGAGAGCAAAGGCCATGACAACATCCCAGTGCAATCCTCCAAAGGATTAATAGTAACCTGACAGTTAGCCAGGGTCTGACTATGGCTCAAGCAGCCAGGATTCAATTAGTGGCTTAGGCATCGGCGGAGAGGGATGGGCATTTGTCTGGGTGTTCCTCGTGTGGGGAGGCATGGTTCATAGAAGGAAGCAGCCCTTGGACATAAATAGACACATGCAGGTGAGAGGGGAATAAGAATAGGTTACTAAAACACTCCATGGCATCTAGCATGATGTGCGGTCCCAGGCTGCCCTAATAATCCTTGCTGGTCCCAATCCTGATGAAGCAAGTTCAGAGAAAATTAGGAGGACAGGTATGTACATCCAACACAGGATGGGGTACTTGAACGAGTTGATGGTTGGCTGCATGGGGGGGGGGGGTTAACCAGATAGCTAGGTGCTCCAACTTTTGTTAACAGGATACCTACCTGAACTCTGGCACCAGGCAATACTTTGTCAAAGCACATGGTAGTTTGTGCGTGTGGGGGAAGGGCTTGCAAAAGATTCAATTTCAGATCAATTAGCCTTTTTGTTATGTTATGTTCATTTAACAGAGTTCTCCCCTCCTGTTCACCTAGCTATGCATGTGTGTACATATACGTTCACAGACATGTATTACGCGAGATGCCCCTGTGGGCCATTTTAAGCCTAACCAATTTCCTTCAAAGTCATGAGCAAAACCCTGTACTTTGTGTCTGTGAGGTAAGCACCTTAACTATTAGACCAAACCTCAATCCCATGATTACATCATCCCAGAAGGACTAGAACCGACAATCCCAAGCTTAGGAGACCAATGCCTTATCCATTAGGCCACTAGGGAATGGCAGTTACAGTATATACTTACTGTGTAAGCTACATTTTGAATCAATTATGTGATTTACTTTTATACATATATTTTATTATAGAGCAGACAACCTGACTGCAGAAACAAACATTCTATTTACCGCTATGCATGCATCCACAAATCTACTTGAAAATGTCGACTTTATCTTGCATCTATTATATTCACTAGGGCCATGACCACAAAATGGTTCATCTGGATCAATGTTCTATCCTGGACAGAAAATGGAAAAAATAAATTCATTCATCCGTTCCATTGTGGAAAACCAAGTAGTGGAATAAAATGTAAGGGGCAGGCAGAAGGAAGAAAGCAATGTTAGTGAAGAAGAAGGATACTCCAACAAGCCAACCAGATTTGGAGAAAGTCATTCTGAGACTCTCTGCTGTCAAAAGAGATTTGAAATGTGTCAGTACTTAAGATCATGCCATGCCACAGCTGCCAATTAACATAACACTCCAAGACAATACCCCAGCTCATACCTCTCAACCTCTTAACACGAAAAATCTGGACAAAGCCTAAAATAATGGGGGACCAAAGGCCCAAAAATAGGAACAGAATTTAAATATTATAAACTTAGAAAGTTGCTAGAATAACAGGATTTGTGTCGGCATATATTTTCTGAAGGATACAAGGTCAGGAGCTCAAATGTATGCCATTAGTGACTTCAATTTTCAGTGATTTGCCAGAAAACTACAACTTTTAGGAGCAATAGATCAAAAAAATATGTCTGCAAAAGTCTGTACAGTTAAGGTCTATACCAGCTCTGACAAATGTCAAAGTGCAGTGGACAGCTCACATAGGCAGATTACATTACATTGATTAGCATTATTCACATTAAAACAGTAGCTCAGTCTGTCTAAAAGTAAACTTATAGAGGTATAGGTTAGTAGGCCACTGCAAAATAAATACTTCCCAAGTGAAAAATTAACAAATGTCTGGAGCAAGCTTTGAGCAGTTGTAGAACCAAAGATGAACGCAATCAGAATTCCAAGAAGCCACTGAAAAAAAGGAAATGCCGCCTTAAAGTGAACATAACCTCAAAAAGGTACTGTATTCAAAGCCAAATAGGCACAGAACATAAAATATTTTAATCTGCCAAATTCATACAATAAATCTGAGTGCAAGCAAATATTTCATACTTCACTGGTGCTCTATTCAAAACAATGGCAGGTGAGCCAATCAGATGTGGATCATCATGTATAATGTTAATGGGGTTGGTGGGCTGGTCAGCCATGACTAAGGTACAAAGCAAATAAGTTCACATTAACAATGAATACAGGGCAGCACAGTAAGACACTGCCATTGGCAACGCTGCCTCAGCTTGGTTCTTCAAATCAGATCTCCGCTGGGTACCTCCTGTGTAGAGGCTGTCCATGCTCCCTGTGCCCATGTGGGTTTCTATTAGCTGCGCCAGATTCCTCCCACATCACAGAAATTGGGAGGGGGGGGTTATCTCTAGGTAGGTATGTATATACAAACAGGATCCGTACAGATCCCCGAAAGCACTTTCCACGGAAGCAGAAATCACCGAGCATACTTAACCGAAAGTGCTGTTCACTGAAGCAGCACTTTCGGATTAAGTATGCTCGTTGTGCCGGTCATACTATGGTGCGGATAAGGGAAAATTCCCTTTTACCCACTGTAGTGCAACCACGGAGTGAGAATCTTAAAGTAGGGGGTGGGGGGGTGTACTTACTAACTAATACTAGACTAAAGCCATACGCATGCTTTGGAATCAGTGCATCTTTAGCTATGGCACAATGAGAGTCTGCAATTAATAAATCAGTAGGAAAGTTATAGCTGAAACAGAACACAATGTGAAGGTAGAACTGTACAGATGAAATCAAGATGAACTTAAAGGTATTTGTAAGAGTTAATACAGATGAAGGGACACAAGGTCACAGTTTGACAGAAGGGGACAGGATGACCTTTTTGAGTTGCCAAATAACATGTACTACTAATGTTCTTGGCTGTTAATTGCAAAAACTAACAGCAGCCTGTAACTGAAGAGCATCTTCTCCACCTTACAAAAACAGAATGTCATCTGCACAAAGAATCATTTCCACCTCGGGGAAAGTCAATGAAAATAAAATTAATAAACAGAAAAGCAATCAAGGAAACTATGTCAGGATAGCTTGCTTGAAGGAAGATCTATCAAAGCATACTTGCAATTCCCTGTTGGAAGCGTACCTAGCAAATCCAACTGAGGAGGCTGAAATCAAGACTTGATAAGGAAAGTCTGGAAAGGGGAGGATGGCTGACAATGTCAAAGACATATCTTGGGTCAATAAAAACAGAGCCTGTCCCTGCATTTCCAGCATTCTCTACTAAGGAAAACTTAACAGCTTTTGAGGGGGGAAAAAAATCTGAACTA
Organism: Protopterus annectens; assembly: GCF_019279795.1. NCBI lineage: Eukaryota > Metazoa > Chordata > Ceratodontiformes > Protopteridae > Protopterus > Protopterus annectens. The sequence goes on along the minus strand of NC_056725.1, from coordinate 189,652,357 downwards.
CACCCTAACAGATGAGAAGGAAAACTCTTTTTTTTTTTTTCAATCGATCTCTGTATTCTGAGTTAACTTAACATCTCAGAATCACAGACTACTTATATGCTTATACTTTTTAATATGTTTTCTGCAAAATGGCTGTCAATGGGGCTTGACATATCGTGTTCTTAATTTTCTTTAAGCCTCTTTCCCATAATCCATTTCAAGTCCGCTTTATACGAGTCATGCTAGACATAAGGAAGTAGTGGTGTATTCCCATTCCATTAACATAGAATGGGATTAGTGTCAGTCACTGTCATCATATAGGTTCATAGGTGTTTACTAGACTAAAAACCACAATGGCCTTTTAAGCCTAGCCATGTATCCCAAATATCTGACATTTACAAACGGGGGCCTGGGAGATGAACCATTTACAGGTTACAGTTTGCAACGGGACTGCTTCTATTACTTGAATGGCCTTCATTTGTGTGTCTCAGGGCTTGTTTTATAATACACCAAGAAATTTTACTGCTGCAACCAAAACAGTTGCTAAACTGCAGGCCTTTGTTCAAAGTATCTTTTTGTAGTCCAAGATGAATTGACAGCCCCTCTCACTACACTTTGGTAAATGTGTTGATACTTTACCTGACTTTTCTCTGAATGTGAGACATATTTGATACTATTCAAATCATCATTCAAATGTAAACTATTATAAACAGCTAACACTTAAGTTTAAAGCTTAGCATTTCAATACTGTGATGCTGCTTATATAAAAATGTTTCAAAAGTGACAACTGCCAATCTAATTGCTCTGTTTTACTATGAAAGGCATGGTTACATTGGAAGCAGCTGTGAAGTTCTCCTCCTTTCTGCAGATACAATGGGGAAAAAAAAAAAAAAAAAAACAGTTTCACACCTCTCTTGTCTTGTTTACAGCAGCTTGAGTTGCTGAATACAAACTTCTGTGCCTGTGGTATGCCATGCAGGTGTAGAAAAATTCCTCTGCAACTTACTCGAGAAGTTAAGCTTTAAAAAAAAAAAAAAAAAAAAAAAAAAAGTGGTGTTACTGTTTGGCCTGCTTGCTGTACTCTGCCTGAATATTGTTGATCGCTGCCTGCACTTTATTTTGAATAGATGTGATGAAACTTTAAATGAAAAACTTCAATTTTGTATCTTATTCTTGTATTACATTTGCCTTGTTTTAAGTTTTCTGTTCTGTGGAAGTTTTAAGAGGTCTTCGCTAGGGTCAGTTAGAAAGGTCAGCAAAGAATTCCTTTGCGAACAGTGAAAGGTAATTAGTGGGAGAAGCTGAGAAATAACATTTCTTTTTTTTTTTAGCTATAAATCACTCTATTTAGCTGGAGTGTTTGGCCTGATTATTGTTGATCTCTGGCTGCATTTTATTTTGAATTGAAGTTTTTATTTTTCCCACCCACCAACCCAACTGTTGTCCCAACTGTTGCTGTGTGCTTAAACTTGGTGGCTTTTCAGTTGCCCACCCCTACTGAAAGTCTGATTTTGGACACTTCTGCCAGTCCCATCTTGTTAGCTCATTCTAATGAGTAAAGAGAGATCATTTGGGAAGGCCGACCTTGAATTGCCTTCTGTTTCCTCCCTTTCCCACTTAGCTTAAAGAATACACTTCAGTCAGCTGCTTTTACTGTAATTGTGTTAATTCCTTTACTGTAATTGTGTTAATTCCTACTTTATTTTGCTTTTGCTGCTTGTTCTTAAAAGTGTTTAATTGCATTTATTCTGCTATATTTATCACTGCTTGTTCACAGCCTGGTTGAATTGTAACCATTATTCTAAACCTCTTGGTTTGGTATAATCACTTGGAATTCAGGCCAGTTTTACATTAAATAAGCTCAGGATCCACCACTAAGTGCCACACGTTCGATAAAAAGCCAGCTTATTATAACAAACATAAAATGAGGACGAACAGTACTACTCAACAAAACGGAACATAAATTAGATATTCCGTTAAGCGCTTTCACCCATAACAGCTGGGCTTCTTCAGAACTGAATTACAAATGCTAACAAGCAGTTTATAGAACCTATTTGGCGCCAAATAAAATTCAAATTCTGAGATATTAGCGCGATAGTGTGTAGCGCTATAATATTTTAGCTCTTACTGACGAGTTTTAGATCACATAAATATTCACAGTGTATTTCTCTACTATTTATTTATTTTTATTTTACATTTGTTGACTGGGCTAGTCTAACTGGATACATGTCCATTTTCAGTAGAGGCCCAGGGAGAAAAGCTCCTACAAGTTACAAAGACAAGTATGCAATATAACAGACAAGGTTACAAAAAAATTGTTAGATACAATAAAAAAATGACATGAAATAAAAACACTTAGTAATACTCATAAAAAAGAAGTAAGACTTTTTTTTTTTATCAGATGAGAGTAGAAATTCACTATTATCAGGGAACTATACACTATATTTGCAAGAGCAATAGGAACCAAGATTAGTTATGAAATTTTTGTATATTGGGTATAATCAGTCAGGGTTGGAGCAGGGACAAAGCCAATGATTTTTAGATATTGTTTAAGATGCTTTTTGAATAGATGTGTGGAGGCAAGTGAAGACAGCTCAATTGGAAGTGGATTCCAGCTTTTTCCTACTGTGTTGGAAAAGAGCGAGTCTCCTGCTTTGTTGTTTGGTTTGACACTAGAAACTAGAGGTTTGCTAGCTGAGCGAAGTGTAGGGAGATTTTTGTAGGGGGTGATTAGATTAGTAAGGATTGGTGTATTATTAGGGTGATAGAGGGTTTTTTGGGTTATCACAAGTTGCTGATAGAGTAGCTTATTATGCAGTTCAAGCCATCCCAATTGTTTGAGGCTATGACAGTGGTGAGTTCTATAGGGGAAACAGGTAGCAAATCTAGCTATGTTGTTATAACAGGTGGAAAGTTTATTCATGTTATTTCTAGATAGATTAGTATAAATAGCAGAAGCATAGAAGAGGGTAGAGGAAAGGGGGGTCTGTGCAAGAGTAATTCTGGCTGGAGGGGTAAGGAAGGGCTTGATTCTATAGAGTGCGCCTAATTTTTTGTTGACAGTTTTTATTGTGGAATTAATGTGTTCATCGAAGCTAAGGGAGTTGTCAATTGTAACTCCCAGTAAGCGGGTAGAGGTATCAGGGACTATATTAGTGCCATTGCTAGAGGTTACTGTGAAGTTAGGGACAGACGACTTAGGAGTAGGAGCAAAGAGTAGTAGCTTTGTTTTTTTGGGGTTCAGAAGGAGGCAGTGTTGCATGAACCATTTTTCAACAGTGTTTAATACTGATTGGGTTTGGAGTTGGAGAGAGTGAATGGATTTGGCAGAACTAATTAATGTCGAGTCATCTGCGTATTGGATGCAAGTGGCTTGTGAAATATTGGTATGTAGACTGTTAATAAATAATGAGAAGAGAAGAGGACCTAAAATAGAGCCTTGAGGTACACCGATTGTCACTGGGAGGGAAGAAGAAAGGGTATTATTCCAAAGGACAGCCTGCTGTCTGTTTTCAAGATAGGATTTAAACCAAAGAAGTGATTGTGAGTCAAGTGATTGGGCTTTTAGGATTTCCATGAGTAAGTTGTGATTCACCATATCGAAGGCCTTACAGAGGTCTAAAAATAGGGCCGAAGAGAAAGTGTTGTTGTTGCGATTTTCATTAATAGAGTTGGTGAAGGATAGCAGAGCAGTAGTAGTGCTGTGGAATGGTCTAAAGCCATGTTGGCAATTGGCAAGCAGATTATTGTGCAGAAGGTGGTCAAGTAGCTGTCTATGTATGCATTTCTCCATTATTTTAGCAATGGGTGAGAGTAAGGCTATAGGCCTAAAATTAGATAGCTCAGTAGATGAGCCGCCTTTGTGTAGGGGGATAATGTGGGAAACTTTCCATATGGATGGGATTTTGCTTTCAGAGATAGTTCTATTTATAAGGATGGAGATGGGGTAGGCAATGGCTTTAGCTGCTATTTGTAGGTATTCTGCTGGAAGGCAATCAGCAGACGGGGTGCAGGGTTTGAGTTTTTGAAGGAATTTAGAAATGAGGGATGTAGGAACAGGTTGTAAATGAAAAGTAGGAGTTGTAGGATTAAGGGTGTTAAGAGGCAATGTGGTGCTTGGTGGTATAGAATTTGCAAGGTTTAGAATGGCTTCAGTAAAATAGTTATTGAAAGCATCTGGAATCTGGTTGGAGTTATTTTGGAATCCAGAAGGTGAAGGAGTTTTAGAGTGTCCTGGTTGAAGTAGTTTGTTAATGCCGGACCAGAATTTTTGAGGTTGTGCTTTTTGGGATTGAAGGAGTTTAGAGTAATAGTCTTTTTTTTTATCTCTGAGAATGTCTTTCTTGGTGGCATTTCTTAATTGTTTGAAATAAAGGTGATCTGATGGACTTTTAGAAGTTCTCCATTTGTTCAAAATTTTATTTCGGAGATGGATCTTTTGTCTAGTTTCCTTTGTTAGCCAGGGGGCAATTTTGGCCTTTAGGCGGGAGGATCTAATTGGGACATGGGAGTTTAAGATTTGTATTTATTTTGTATTGAAAAAGGCTACTGCTTCATCTAGTTGGAGGTTTAGCATAGGAGACCAATCACATGCTTTGAGTTCATTTTGGAAGGATTGGGGAATTGAAGAATTTTTTGGAGCGGCAGGTTATAATATTATGAAAATTAGGACAATGTATTTTCTGCCTAATAACATAGGTTATCATGTGGTCACTAATATAGTCAGGAAGGATTCCTGGTTTATAGGTAGTAAGATGGCTATTGAGAAGGATCCAGTCTAAGGTGGTAGCTTTATTACTTGGTTTATGGATTCTGGTAGGAGTGGTAATTATTTGAGAGAAACCATGTATATTTGTGTGATTGGTAGGATTGTGTAAAGAGCAAGTTATCCAGTCTATATTAAAGTCTCCTAGAATAATAGTTTCTTGAGGCAGGTGTGAGGAGAGGTGATAGAGTATGTTTTCAAGTGTATTTATATTATTTCCTGGAGGAAGATATATACAAATAACATAGATGGATTTGGAGTTGTTAACTTCTAGCTTGGCAGTTAGGATTTCTGCATTGTTAGTTGGTGGAAGGTGCATGTCAAAGGTGCTAACTTGGAGCCCTGTTTTGTACAAAATGGCTACTCCGCCGCCTTTTTTGGTTTTACGGTCGTGTCTTAGGATATTGAATCCTGGAGGAATAATTACCTGGTCAAGGGTAGTGGGTTTTAGCCATGTCTCTGTTATGCAGAGAATGTCAAAGGAATAAACTTGAGTGCATGAAGTTAGGTAGTTTTGTTGTTAATGCTACGGATGTTAAGGTGTGCTATCAGGAGGGAGTTAGATGGTCTATTTGTAATGGTGTGGAATAAACTTGAGTGCATGAAGGTAGGTAGTTTTGTTGTTAATGCTACGGATGTTAAGGTGTGCTATCAGGAGGGAGTTAGATGGTCTATTTGTAATGGTGTGATTAGGTGTGGAGTTATTTGGGAGATTGTGTATATGAGTATTGGGACCGGGATTAGGATGAATATTGCAGGCTAATAGAGGGTGTTTTTGAGGAAATTGGATACATTTTAGAATTTTGTAGTTAGTGAAAATGGACCGTTTGACGTGGAGGTAGGTAAGTGGGTAGGCCTATGATACTTAGGAAGTAGGTATGTAGAGGTACAGGTTATATTACTATGTTGTAGAGTATGTCTTGGGGAATTAGGGAGAGTTTGTTGGTTGGGATAGTGTTCAAGGGAGGTTAGTGTGCAAGGTATAGCGAGAGCTACAAGAGTTGCAGTTAAGAGTAGAGTACGAGTCGAAATTAATTTCTGTGTTGGATCCATTAGGTTAAAAGAAAAATGTAAGAATCAGTGGATTCTTACCAATATATTTAAAATCAATTACATAATATACTGGAACCATACTGATAAATAATCTATGTTGTATGTCTATATTTTATAATATGTAATATAACTTCTAACAAGGTGCTGCAATGAATATCAAAAATATATAAAAAAAATATCAAAAAACATTCCTATCCCTTAAACCCGTTGATGTAATTGATCATATCACTGTATACATATAATATCTTAAATATGTCAAAAACAAGTTGTCAAACAGTAACATGAAATATCAAATAGTCCAATAGTATAAAATTCATATCGGTTGACTCACAACTAATAAATGTCATAAAACCTGTTGAGTATTTCCTAATATTATTTATTATATATATATATATATATATATATATATATATATATATATATATATATAACTGTATATGAAAAATAAAAATATAAATGTATATTTACAGTGTGTAAAAACCGTATGAGTTCATTTAATTACATATGAATATCATTTAAATACATACAAATATCAATAGCATGATGCAAATAGAAATATAATAAAAAATGACATGAATATAAAATAAAATGAATGAAGAAATTCATAAAGATATCAATGGTTTGACAGGAATAAATTCATTAAGAACCGGGGGAGTCGTGGCATCTAAATATATTTGCCACCACACTTCTCTGTAACTTAATAAACTTTTGTAGTCACCTCCCCTAGGATCCATTTCAATATGTTCTAAAATACTAAATTTAAAATGATGTCCGTCACCTTTAGATTGAATGTGTCTATATAAGGCATTGGTTTTGTCATTTGTTCTGATGCTGTAAATATGGTCATGTATTCTCTTCTTTAGGTGTCTCTCAGTTTTTCCTACGTAAAAACTGGGACATATTGCATTTCGCAAGATATATCACCATTTTTGTGTTACAATTGCCATATTTGGCTCTAATAAATGACTTGTGACCATTATCTAACTTTATTTTAGTCTCTTCTGACATATATTTACATTGATTGCAACACCCACATTTCGTGCTTCTAATTAGATACTTAAAATCTTTTTTTGTTTCATTATGTTCCACTAATACTTTCATATTCTTACCAATTTTATATATAGAATTTGGTTTATTGCCCAGTATTTTAAATAGGTTGGCATCACTAGATATTATATGCCAAAATTTACACATTAGCTTTTTAATACTATCTGTGGCCGAGTTAAATTGTAGAACACATGCTCTTTGAAAAGGTGATGTCAAACATATATTTACTTTGTCAAAATGCTTACCTAATTCTATGCCAGCTCCTAATAAAGCTTTATATTTCACTTCCCAGTGCTGTGTAACATATTCTACTACGTCATCATTTTTGTAGGATAACCTCTTTGTTGAGTAGTACTGTTCGTCCTCATTTTATGTTTGTTATAATAAACCGGCTTTTTATCGAACGTGTGGCACTTATTGGTGGATCCTGAGCTTATTCATTGGAATTCTCTCCAGGACTATTCAGTTTTACATTAAGACAGTTTGTGGTCTACACTCCTGAGGCAGGAGAGGTAGCTTACATTTTTCTAAGTTGGGAATTGTTGGTTGAAGGCTTGGTGCGTCTGTTATTCTTAGTTCTGGTTTAAGTACCTGGGCTTCAGGCAAGTTATTTTACATTAAGATTTGGTGTCTACACTATTGTGAGACGAGAGGGTAGCCTCTGCCCTTCGAGATTGGAGTTGCCGGTTGAAGGCTTATTGTACCCGCTTATTAATGTTTTTTTCTGAAATTGGTACACTTTGTTTGCTGTAGCACAGACTAGATTCAGACCTGCTGAATCTAGTTCTGTTTCTATAACTTGATCAGTAAACCAGGCCATCCGTTGCTGGAGAGGGTTCCCCTGCACCCTAGTGGCAGGAGTGTGCAGTTTAGAACTCATCTGATTGAATGCTGCTGGAACGAGGCTCAGTTTTTGAGCTTTTTTATTGGTCAATTTGTTTAAATCAGTTGCTCTCATTTGCTACACAAGCACCTCGTTTGCACATCGTGCACTGACACGCAGCAATGGGCACTTTGGTGGTTATAAATGCAAATGCTTTTCGCTGCAAAATTTTCCCTTACTGCTCTACTGGTGCTCCATTGGCGAGTTCTTGTGATTGTCCCTCACTGACAGGTCCTGAGGTACCAACACAGATCCTACCCACTAGCTCTTTGTATGTTTTATCCACCTCTCCTGTCATGTTAACTGGTCCAACCTGTCCTCTCCCTGTTTTCTGACCATATCAACTTATCTAATGCAGCTATATCAAGAACCTAGAGTAGAATCCAGACTCTCTCACTCACCAGTCAGTTCATCAGATACCAAGCAGGTTGTCCGCATGCACACCTCAGCTTGTGCACCTACCAAACCCACAACACATAAACCTACATATGGAGAGATCATTACAAGAAGCTTACCTAAACATCAGAGACCTCCCAAATAAGCACATTTCACATAATACATCCTCTGCAGAACACAGTACACATACCAGCGTTTCACCAGTCAAGCCTCTAGTACACAACACAAAATCAAACATCTTAGTCATAGGTGAATCAACAGGTTTGATAAGGAAAAGGTCACTGTCAGCTGTCTGGTGCCAGGATCAGTCACATCACACATGCACTCAAGTCCCTCACCAACAGGCACGGTTATGACTCAGCCATACTCCATGTCGGTGTGAACGACTTGAGATATACCTCACTGGACTATATGAAGAGAAACATGACTGTGCTCTCTAACAGTCTCCCTCAGTCAAATACGTCCCTAGCCTTAAGCAGCATTTTACCTTCTCCTAGGATGATACCTCAATACAAACAAAAATGACTGACTTCAACAATTTGCTTAGTTTCTGGTGTCATTCAAAGGGAATCCAGTATCTGTCAGGCTGGGATAACATGGTCGACAAACCTCGTCGCTTTACCCGAGATGGTCTTCATCTGTCATCCCTGGGATCTTGGTTACTGGCCAAGGCTCTTACCATCCCCATAGTGCCTTTTTTTAGGCAATGTCAAAAGAACAAAATTCCCAACACAATACCCTCAAAACACAGCTTCAACGCTATGCCGGTAAACGTTAAAGAGTCCACACCAGAAACTGCACTCCCTGGAAACAATCCTCACCCTGGAAGATGCTGACATTTGTGCAGTCACTAAGATCTGGTTTAAGGCTGCGGAGAGCACCACAGCTATACCAGGTTATATTTTCAACTACAAGTTCAGACCACAAACTGAATGAGTGAGAACTAAAGGAGGTGGTGTATCAATATTCATTAACAACCTCAATTGGTTGAACAGCACGATTCCCTTGAATTACTTCAGGTGCAACCGACTGTAGGCAAGATGCCTCTTCAGGTCACTGACAGCTATAGGACCCCCTCCATGAATCAGAACATCCACTGGTCTACTTGACTCTGCTTGAGAACTAAAGGAGGCAGTGTATCAATATTCATTAAAGATAAGTACACCTCTTGATTGGTTAAACAGCATGACTCCCTTGAATTACTTCAGGTGCAATTGACTGTAGATAAGACCCCTCTTCAGGAGGTTGCCAGCTATAGGATCCCCTCCATGAATCAGGACATCCGCTAACCTACTTCAATCTGCTTGAGTCAATCAAGAAACAACCAAACATCCTAGTTTTGGGTGAATTTAAAAATTACCCATCCACAGACTAGGTAAATGTGTGTTCTAACTCACTTGCCCAAAGGTTCCTGGACTTTGTTAACTCCAATGCCCTGGACTAGCAGGCCGACACCTACAAGGGGCTCAAACATCCTGAATCTGGTACTCACTAACATGGGGGACCACTGCAGCACCCCCCAGTTTGTTACCATTCTTGGTGAGATATGACTACAAACCGGTCCCACTATAACTATAACACAAGCCCCCCCCAGCAACAACTACACTAAAAAACTTCTCCAAGGCCAATTACAACCTCTTATGTGATGGCATAAATAGCTTCAGAGCCCCTCCCCCCACAGATGGAACAGACACCTATGCTGAGTTATACACAAATGCTTTATACAAGCGTCTATACAACTGTACTAACTCTGTTGTACACAACAGAACCAAAGCAATATCTTCAAAGAAAAACAAACCTGCCCAGTGGACAACTGCCATTAATAGGTTATACAATAGGAGAAAGCAAGAGTAGGAAAGAATGATCTCAAAACTAGAAACACTCTCTCAACTTAAAACAAGCAAATAAAACTCCTAGTGAAATCCTCCACATCTAACTACAAATCCAAGGCCATCCATAACCTCAAAGTTAAAGCCCAGATTTGCAGTGAACTCGTAGTTAATGTTACTATATATAGAGAACCTGTGGATATAGCAATCCTGCTGGCTGAAGTTCATTGAAAACTTTACTCCCCTGTCCTAGCCATATATACCCCAAAGCATCCTTAAAACCTGTCCCCCACCTGGTATCTCTGAGTGGCAGGTCTTAAATGCTCTCTTCTCCGAGTGGCAGGTCTTAAATGCTCTCTCTCTCTCCAAGGCCAAAAAACACAGCCTCTATGGGACCAGACAACATCCCGGGCTGTGTTCTACATGGGTTAAAACTGGAATTAGTATCACCATTGCGCACGCTTTTCAATCACAGCCCAAACACTGGCTTCATCCCAGCAAAATGAAAAACAGCTACAGTCATCCCTTTGCACAAAGGGGGTACATCCACAGACCCCAGGAACTATAGACCCATTAGCCTGACAAGCCTTATCTGCAAGGCCATGGAATGAATCATCATGGACCTTATTAAGCAAAGATGCAAGAAATCTCCAAATGCTTGGCCTCACCCAGTTTGGCTTTGTCAAGGGGAGATCATGCTTGTTACACTTTGTGGACTTCTTTGAGAGTCACCCAAAGCCCTAGATAAGGGTAAAGCTGTGTATACGGCCTACCTAGACTTAGCCAAGGCCTTCGAGACAATCCCCCATGCAGGCATCATTGATAAACTCACCTTGCTGGGAAGCAACCCATATATTGTCAGGTGGGTTGCACACTGGCTCACTGATAGAACTCGTACGGTCAAAATAGGGGACTCCAGCAGACTTAGGTGTTCCACAGGGATCAAGTCTGGGACTGAATCAACTTCTCTGAAGTACCGTGGCTGACAAAGTTTGCTAATAACTGCAAACTGGGAGCAATCACTGAAACCACTAGTGATGTCAACATCCTGCAAAATGTCTTATGCAGACTAATGACTAGTGCCAAAGTCATGGTCTTTAACTTAATGCAAAAAAGTGCATTACCATCCCCTTCAGCAAGGGTGATGTTCCTGCAAACTACCACACCAATAGCAATACCCCAAGCACAAAGTCAGTGGTTAGAGATCTGGGCACATAGATTGAAAGCAACCTTAACTTTGATCAACATGTTTCCACAGCGATAAAAAGTGCATTTTATATTGCTCATCTCATAAATAAGGGCATGCCTCCAGAAAAAGAAGGAGAGAGAGAGAGGTTATAACTCCCCCTGTACTCTACAACGTTCCCTTTGGTATGCTCCTTTCCAAACATCTGCAGCAATTGGAAAGATCACAAAGGTTCCACACAAAGAAAATTCAGGGTCTTCAAAAAAAGAACTTATGTCTTACCATAACATTCCATCTGTGTTGCTCATCTTCATTCATTCATCACTAATGGGTATTCTGTTCAGTCCTCGTAACTGAGTCAGCCTTATACCAAGCTTGCGCCAGCCAAAAACCCTCGAGCTAAGCTTTTACCCATCATGTCCTTCTCCCAGTTACCTCAGATCGAGTTTGCCTGTTATTACTAAAGAAGAGGCTTTTTCTAAGCAAGTACCCTAAAGCGGGATATGGACCCAAACAATCCCCAAGGAGCCACTAGGAGGGGGAAGGAAGGTGGGACAAAATGAATGAAGACGAACAAACACAGATGGAACGTTACTAAGAATAACATTTATCTGATGTGGTTAATCTTCATTCATTCATCACTGATGGACAGAGTCCCCAGCTACCTTGTGCGGCCCTTATGGAAGAATATTCCTGAGCACCATTGAACCAAAGGAAGCTCTTCCATTGGAGACCAAATTCAATTTGCGATATGAGGAGTATCCCACGTTGCTGCTGCACAGATATTGTCCATAGAAGCCCTTGATTGGAAAACCACAGAAGTTGCCATTGATCTGGTGGAGTGTACGTTGATTTTCTCTGGTATAGGTCCTTGTGACTGGTCGGCAGATGAAGAGTACACAGTCTCTTACACATTTAGATAAAGTCACCTTAGAAACAGACTTACAAATAACTGGTCGGATTTGTGCATTGTTTTTCTCCTATCAAGTTCAAATCTCAACTGTCTAATAAATGCAGACAGTACTCTCCTTTATTCAAAAAATTAGGGAAGAAAACTGGCAGGTCAATAGTGAAATCAGAAATAACTGAGAAGGAAGGAAGGAAGGATGGGTTCGTCCGGAGCAATATTCTGTCCTTGTGGAAAATCAAATACAGGCACTGTACGCATAATGCGTGAAGCTCAGAAATGCATGTAGCTGACATGATGGCCAGCAGAAAAAGATTTCCAAGATATGAACTTGATGTCACAGGTGGCTGCGGGTTCAAAGGGAGGTTGTGTCAAAGATGGGAGGACAAGTGTGAGACTCCACAGTTCTATTGCTTGCTTGAATGGTGGTCTAATGTGAGAGATTCCTTTCAGAAAGGTTTTACATAGATGATGTGAGATTAAAGAGGAATCCTTGAAACCATTATCAAAATTTGAAATGGCAGCTAAGTGAACTCGAACAGTGGATGCTGCAGCTCTTTCTCTGAAAATTTTTGATCAGCTCCAGTCACTGCAGTGGTAGACTGCTTAATACAGGTCTAGTTTTCTCTGCTTAGACCAAATTATAAACCTTCACAATTTTCTAAGATATAATTTTCCTGGTGGATGGCTTGAGAGAGGCCAGAATAATGTCACACTGGGGAAAAGGCTGCTCTACTTGGCGATCATTAGAAGTGGAGAAACCAAGCTGTCAGCTTGAGGCTGGTTGTGTTCAGGTGGCTCAACCCTTGGGGGTGAGAAATCGGATCTGGGGTTGGATCCAGAATCAACAGGCAGCATAGTAAGTGAGCCCAGAGAAAGGGGAACCATACTTGTCGAGGCCAATAAGGTGCAATGAGGATCACTTTGCTTTTCAACCAAAGGGCTTTCTTCAAGAAATGGGGGATCAGGGGAAGGGGGGGGTAAGTGTACAGAAGTCCCGTGGGCCAATCGTGGATTAGGGCACCCCTCTGGGACTCCCCTGCAGGGAAATTAGGACAAAATGGCTACTGGATTTGTGGTTTGACAGGGAGGCAAATAGGTCGCAGCAAGGCTGGCCCTAATGGCTGAAGATCTTCTCTGCTATGCTCGAATTGAGGGACCACTCATGAGGCAGAAGGATACATCTGCTCAGCTTGTCTGCAATCACGCTAGAATCCTCAGGAATTTGTGTTGTGATCAGAAAGAGGTTGGAAGCTATTTCCCATTGCTAAATTCTCATGGCCTGTCAACACAACGGGTAGGACTTGGGTCCTCCTTGCTTGTTGACATAGCAGATTACTGCCATGTTGTCTGACTGGATGGCAATTGTTCCACAAGGAAGGACAGATTTAGTGTTGCAGGCATTTCAAAATACTGCCCTCAGTTCTATGACATTTACATGCAGATTGGCCTCTATAGTTGACCATGTGCCTTGGACTGTCATCCCCTGAAAATGCCCCCCCACACACACACACCCTTATCAGGGGAGGGTCCGTGGTCACAGTGGCCTTAGGCTGAGAAGGGTAGAAAGGGCGACTCCAAAGTTCTGTTTCTGGCCTCATCCACAAAATAAGGTCCTGTTTGCATCGATTTGTTATTAGAATCTGAAAGGACAAAGGATGATGATTCGGATACCACTGACATAACAGAAGCCATTGGAGGAGTCTCATGTGAAGTCTTAAAGAAGTACTATTGTTATTGATGCTGCCATTGAACCTAGGAGTTGAAGGACCTCCCGAGCTGAAACCATGTTTTGACAGAGTATCACTCGGAGTTGCAGCCTTAGTCTTTGTAATCTGTTTTCTGGGAGAGAGACTAGACAGGACTGGGTACTGAACACCGCCCCTATGAATTCTTAGCTTTGGGTCGGAGTCAGTTTGCATTTCTTCCACTTTATAGAGAGTCCCATGAACTTTGCCAATGAGAGAGTGCAGTTTAAAGCTGTCACCAGTCGATGCTTGGTGGGGGCGGTAAGGAGCCTTGCAGTCTCACGTGAGCCGTTACTACTGCCATGCATCTGATGAATACTCTGGGGGCTGTAGACAGTCCAAATGGCAGAGCATGGAATTGGTAATGATTGGCTCCCAGCCAGAAGCAAAGAAGCCTTCTGGAGAGAGTGTCCATTTTAATGTGGTAATACGCATCTTGAAGGTCCACTGAGGACATCCAATCACCTCTTTCCAAAAACGGACGAATGGCCTGAACCGTGACCATCCAGAATTTTGTTTGGGTGACAAACTTGTTTCAAGTGCTGAGATCCAAGATTGGTCTCCAATCCCGTCTTTTTTGCCACCAAAAAGAATCTCTAGTAGAATCTGGACCCGATCTGGTCTAGTGGGACTGTTTGGACGACTTTTTTTGACACAGCTTTTTTATCTCTACAGCTGCTTCTTCCCCCTGACTGGGTACTGGGTGGAATGTCAGGAATTCGTCTTAGTGGCTTTGGGAAGGAGTTTAGTAGAATGTGGTAACCTCTGGTTATTATCTTCTGCACCCAAGAGTCGGTGGGTATCGACTGCCAGGCAGTGTGGTGCAGAGAGAAACGTCCCCAGACTGCTTCCAGAGGAAAGCAATCAAGCCGCTCTTTAGGAGCACTGGTACGGTTGTCCAGAGAAAGAATCTCTGGGCCCCTAGTTACATGGGCCCCCCTTCCAGAAGAGTTGCCCTCTCTGTCTCTGGGGATGAACTCGCCACGCGTCACGAAAAGGGTGCAGAGACTTTTTTGTGGCAAAACTTTCCACTCCTCTGGTTCCTAGTGTAAGAACACTGGGGGGGGGTGGAAAAGCATACACCTACAGCAGACAGGGTCTTGCCATCCTTCTCACACCTGGCTAGAGAGTGTCCTTCACTTTTGGGCCAAACAGAGAAGATGCTTCCACTGGGGCATTAAGGAAGGAAGACTTAAGGATCCACGAAATCACAAAGGGACATCCAGGCGTGACGTCTCATGACTATGCCTGTACCCGCAGCTCTTGCTGCCCTTTCGGTTGCATGGGATATTAACCTCATGGATGAGTTGGATATCAATTCCAGGGTTCCTAGTTGTGAGGCAATTTTGTTGAGTACCTCATCAGACACCTGTCCTGATAAAGTTCCGGAGAGTTCGGAAATTAAGTCTCTCTGGACCCTAGTAAAATGTGCCAGGTAGTTCAAAGACCGTATGGCAAAAGTTGAAGCAAAAACTCGCTTCCCTAACCTGTCTACCACCCGAGACTCCCGGTTAGGTGGATGTACAGTCTGGCTCTTTTCGGCAAGCTCTTTCTTTGCGGCCGCTGCCACCATCACATCTACTGGCAGACCTTTAGAGCAATGTGGGCTATCCTTGGGGGGGGGGGGGGCAGAATCTTATCTGGTCTCAGTGGGACTGGCTCTGAGTCAGGATCCTTTCAGGTGTGCTGCACCATGAGCTGAACTAGCTCGTCTACAGGCAGGGTTACCCAAGAGGAAGATGGTAGAGTACAAAAAGCCTGCAGGGACACGGATTCCTCAGAGGAAGGACTTTTGGGCTTCCAGTCACCCCTGTTTCAATATTTCAAGGATGTCTCTAAAAGAGACATCTTCAGGGGGCGACCATGGGGACCCTTCCCCTTCATTGTAATCCATGTCCTCATTAAGAGACTCCTCAGGGGAGTCCACGTGCTGCCTCTTGCATGACTTCTTTGTGGTACTACTTCAGCAGGGGCTCCTGTGGTAGGGTCTCCTGAGGCTCTTGTCAGCTGCAGCTCAGAGGGAGAACACTTCTGGGGGTCTGATGCCGAAGGCTTGCCTACAGAGGCAAGGGCCCTCTCCATTGCTTGGAAAGCAGGCCACCCGAAGAGGGATGAGAGCCCAGAACAGAGAAGGACAACCTCAGAACTGGAGTCGCATCCTGCTCACAAGGATGGAGCCTCAAGAGGAATCGGTACAGGCAGGAAGGCTCAGAACCATACCCAACACTGTGGAGCCAGTAGCCCAATCCTGGACCCGAGGAAGACCTGGCTCCAAGCAAGAGAAAGGGATAGCTCCGGGGCCACAGTGAGATCCACTAGTGGCACCAAAGATGTGGGGGCCGAAAAAGGTGTCAGTGTTGAAGGCTACGAAACCTGCAAGGAATGGTGTCTTTGAAGGTGCAGCAACCCCCCTGTCAAGCAGCTGGTCCACAAGGTGCACCGCATCTATTTCTGAAAAGGCTCTTAGCGGATCTCCCGATGGGGACTCTGACCATTCTAAAAAAGGGCTATATACCTGCCCCGGAAAAGGATCCACTGACGGGGAGCATTAGGTCCGTGCTGCACTATCTAACGGCACCATTGCCTTGAGTTTGGAGACATGTGAGAGGAGTGTGTCCACAATAGAGACATGCACTGCAGGTAAACTCAGCGCTGTGGAAGGTCTCAGTGCCATGGTGGGTGTGTGAGGGGAGTGTATCCACAATAGACAGGAAAGGCGGGTAAGCTTAGCACTGTGGAAGTGGGTGTGAAAGTTAAGTTTTTTAATTTAGGCAGGGTCAGTGCAGAGGCAGATGCAGACGACACTGCTTTGGTTTCGGACCTGGAGCCGATGAAGACAATTTCGGTATTTTGGTCTCGGTAGTTTCTCCTTGTCACCAGAAGGTGAAGGAACTGAATGCGGTCGCTTTTTTTCTTTCCTAGGAGGGGGTGAGCCCTCCAACACAGAAACAGCCTCTGAAAAGGGGGTCTTAAGAAGGCCCTTCCAGGATTCATTTATTTCTTCTTTCATTTACAGTATGGGAGCTAAACCCCTGGCAGATAGAACAAGGTGGATGCATGGATGCACAGAGAGATGAGGAACTCCCAAACAATAAACACAATCATCATGAGAGTCACCGTTAGGCATTTTACAGCTACATTTCAAACACTACATTTCAAACACTGGTTGAAGTCTGAAGTCCCCTTATTCTCAGACATATTGAAAAAAATCAAACTGTCACAAGAGAAAGATACTAGGGAAGAATAGAGAAATTTTTTTTTTTTTTTTTTTATATTAAGAAAGAAAAAGGAAATGCCAATAATGATATTTTGGGGACTACCACAGCGGGTAGGGAGAAAGGGGCCATACCACCAATGGCACTAAGATTACCCAAAGGTAATTTGAAGAGAAACGTCAAACAGAGAGGGGAAAATCTAGCGACAGACTACAAAAAGTATAAAAAAGGGAAAAACTACAGAAAATTTTTATGTGGAAGCTTTATAAAATACAAAAAATATAAGACTTAGCTGAGAGCTGGCTTAAACGCGGCTTTAAGACTATGCGGCAAATGAGATCTGAGGTAACAGGGAGAAGGGCACTGTGGGTAAAAACTTAGCTTGAGGGTTTTTGGCTGGCACGCTCTTGGTATAAGGCCGACTCGGTTCCAAGGACAGAACCGACTACCCATCAGTGATGAATGAATAAAGATAAACATAATCAGATTCTGCCTTATACAGACAGACTGAAATCATTGTCACTTTACTGTGTCATACATACTGCTCAGAGGCAACCTATGTCTTGCATAAAGAGCAGTCTCTGACCCAGCTTTAATGGAAATGCTGCACATTCGCAAGTCAAATGGCACATGGGTCACTCACCCAAAGGACTTTAACCTTGTATGGGATATCAAAAGAACATGCTGGAGAGAAAGATTGGTCTCACAAAGGCTGTCCCACTTTTGGAACAAGCCCCTTGTTGGCCCTAGTTAAGTGTAATTTGGACAATTGGATAGGTAAATGTAAATTCACCCTGGGGGCTCCACCTGTGTCCCTCTTGGACAGGGGCAATAGGTGCTGACTTTAATGTCTGCTTGAACCAGACACGCTTGGGAACACAGGTTGAACTTGGCTAGGCTTGTAAGGGCCCTGGGGCTGTTAGGAGGTTTGAGCCCTTCCGATGATACCAAAGTGAGGAAATGAAAGCTTATACAGTACAAGAAGATTTCAGGCACCTACAAAGTACTGGAATCATGCTGCAGAGAGAAAAGAAACCCAAGAGTCGAGTTAAACTGTAGGTGAAGGTGGAGTTTTTCTATGATTTTTTTTATAGGTTACAGCACACTTCATAAAAAGGGGGGTTGTTGTACTGAAGTTACTTGATGATCCAGCTGTGCACTGTAACTAGAGCAGCATTACTACCTACTCATTTGAAATGCAACACCTTTATTAGAGAGAGATCTCTCTCTACCTGGAAAATGCTACCAAAATATACACAGAAATCTAGTTCAGAATTATCAGAAAAAGAAGACTGACCACATCCTACTATGGCCCAACAACAGCACAAAGTTTTTGCAGTTTACTAATGTTGTGTTTTTCTGAAGACAGGACAAATATTCATTACATTTCTCCGCATAACTTCACTACATACAACAAACTGACACTTTTGCAAGGTCCCCCTCTGTCATCAGACTTGAGATTCTCCATGCATCCCCTGCTGTAGCACACAATTTTATGCAATACCCAAACGGTAGAAGATAAAAATACTTGCACCCCTTTAGCTGCAAACTGAGGTGTGGGCAGTCAGACAAACTTTCAATTTCAACATTGCTGTCCCATCGTACAAGGCACAAAAGTTTAGCGCACACCTCTTAACTACCACTGATTTTGCAGAATACCCCTAATTCTACCTCAGATTTTTCCACTGTCCCTCGAAAATGTCACAGAGGATTTGCAAGAAATGTATTAATGTTTTGTGCTTCATAGGGATAAGAAAATGCATGTTGATGCAAACCTTGTCGCTGTGGAAAAAAAGGAAGTAATGTTTAAAGAATGTCCCTGATTTGGGGTCTTTGTTGTTGTCGTCGTCGACCACCCATCCCTTCCTCCTCCAATTATTTTTGGCTTCGTCCATAATTCTTAAATAATGAAGTTGATATATACTATATTGCATACTTGACGCTGGCTACAAACTTTCAGTACAAAATCACACTTGGCTTGGACTGCAAGAATGTCGTACAGCACAACAAATATCCTAGTCAAAGCGCAACAAGCAAGCAAGAATAGCCAAGCAAACTGACCGTTCACCCACTTGGATTGAACTGCAGTGCAACACGGTAACAAGAATCCTAAGCCAAAGTTCATACTAAATAACAAGCAAAGTGCATCAAGACCTGCCCGAACCTGAATTCGGGGCGACACATCGACTATAAAACCACACTAACAATCTGTGTTACAGATAAAAACAAGTACACCAATTTACCAGTCCAAACTGCAACAATAACAATAATAAGCTTTTAAAATTTGTAAACTAATGCTAAAGGCGTTTAAATGCAAGTCTGAAGTAAAAGGAGTAACTGCTTACTTTTTGTAACTGCAGTCCTAAGAATGCTCACTGCCATTGAAGAGTGGCAAGCCAAAAACCTTTGCCCAGACAGGTTAATACATAGCCTGCTTTTGCAAACCCCTTTTACTAGCTCACTTCGTAACTACACCCTTGGTGCCAAAATTAAGCCCGTTTCCTTGTCAGTAACCAATGAAAAAGCTACTTCAGCTCTGGTCACGCCCCTTTGGACAAACAGACGCTTATGAAAATAGTGTTTGCAGGAGGCCAAGTACTTCCGTCTTTGAGAAGTGAAATTTGAGGGTAGCATTAGTTATGCAAGTATTCAGCAGATTGTTAATAAATTATAGGAGATTTAAATTATGTCTTACTTTACTTGTTCACAGACAACTGGTTAATGAGCATGTGTTGTAATCGCACTTGTTAAAAAAATATAATTACACCTGCTCAGCCTAAAGTTAAAGAATAGACGTTTATGGTTATACCCAGCTTTATTTATCCGTGTGGGTGTGTGCTAACCCTTTCACAGAAAACCAGAAATGTAAAAAGATAATTTAAGATATGCCGTATATAAAAAGACGGTACTGCTTCAGAAAAAAATGAGGCTTGAACTTAAAGACAGTCTGCATAAGCACAGTTCCAGGTGGCGCAAGTTATCGATAAATTATAATAAAGCCGGCCGACCCTGTATTTTTCCACAAATTATACCTTCCACAATACTATGTGTAGAGGTGTCTGGCGTCCCCCTATTTAATTCTCACAAATGTGTTAAGCAAAAATACCCAAAACACAGTTTACAGAAAGGAAGCCCTGACAGCGTTAAAAATGTTTATGCGATTATATAAATGTAAAAGCTGACATTTATTAGGAGCTATGCCTTAATAATAATTCCTTGATATTTAGTATAGACCGAGTGGGCGCGGCTGGGTGCCATATTGTCTCTGAATGACATTTTTGTATTTTTGTTGTTACGTGTGTTAAGCGGTAAGTACACGGGTCCGAAGAGTTCAGGCACGAACCAGGCTAAATGGCAACAAATAAGTTAAGGCACACTGTGATACACAAGGCAGTAAAAAGGGAGCACACATCACACTGGTAAAAGTCAAAATACAAAGTAGTTTACAAAACACAAATACACTAATGTTCTTGTACTATAATTAAACACTTGTAAATGATGTAGCATTACTCAGTTATTAAGTGAAGAGTATATTACATTACAGATCATGCATATTTCCAGTAGAAGATGTTACAATAGGAGAGTGGACGGGGGAAAGTTCATGAAAGTAGTAAGAATGTTGGGTGAACTGGAAAAAGTACATATGTAGGATTTACAGTAGAGATTACTACATAAGGAGTGGGATAGAGGAGCTATGGGAAGGTTTTAGTGAAGAAGTTGAAGTTAAAAACCTTTGAAGGAGAAATTGCAATAAAAGGGTAATACGTGTTTTACTATACTGCAGCCATGCAGTTCAGAGGAACAGGAGTTGATGTTCATATTACTGATCACTGCTGCAGTAGCCATAGCCATATGGGTTACATCCTGTCAAAGATATGACAGCTGGCCAGCTGCCAAAGCTTCAGGGCTCCTTCTACATGCTCAAGGCATCAGGCAGCTCGAACTGAACTGCCCAAAAACACTTATGTGCCAAGCCCTTCACAGCGTTATGGCCACCGAAGAGAGCAGTCCTCTGCAGGCTTTCAGGATCAGCTTAAGCTTGTTCCTTTTCTGGGCAAAACAAGTCCCCTTTGGGGAAACTTCCCCCGCCTTTAAATGTACCTTCCTGCTTAGGAAAATTTATTTTTAAACTAGGAGTTTGTGTTTTAACAAACTGTCCTGACACTTATCTGTACTTCTAAAACAGAAGCAGACTTTTTCCTGTCAGTTTAAAAGTAGGGCCCATTACTTCTCTGGAGACTTGTGTTTATTTTACTTTTGGGGGCTGGCAAAGTGTATTAAGGTGCTTTTTGATGGAGTTTTTGTGGGTGAAAAAAGTGACAACATTAAATTTTACCAGCTTATACTGCTTATTTTCACCAGGGGAAAAAGGCACCAGTTTCAGCTTGACCATGGAACACACTACCAATCCCATTGCCTGTTCTTCTTTAAGCCACAAAAAGAAAAACTTTAAGCAAAAAGCCTTTGCCACCACTGCATGCTAACAATTTGCCTCAACCTCAAGTGGGTGACTGCTGTGGGCAATGCTGGTTTCTCAGACCACTCATCTTTTATTCCACATCCCTCTGGTGTAGCACTTACAGCCACTACTGACCGGAAGATTAGCCTTGTCGTCTGCGGCTATTGGGATCCCTTCAGTGGGTAAGGGAGAGCCACTCTTGTCAGTCCTGAGAGAAGGAACAGGGAAGGCTTCCTTGTTTAGTCAAGAATGTTGCACCCATCCCTTGGGAATATCCATTAGCAACACTGTTGGCTCCATTTTTCCTGTCAAAAAGAAACAGAAAACTGAACATATATCTTCTCCTCCTCCTCAAATCTTTTATACCAGAGTAGTTTACTGCATCTAGCTCATGGTCTAATTTAAGTTAATAATCCTTCTTTTAATGTGTTTTTTTTTTTTGGTAAAAGAGGTATGCTTCGTTTCCTGAAGAGATTCAAGATTCTGAATCTGGACAGGAAGATGAGGGGAAAAATGCAGGAGTTTCTTCTCAGATTTCTGATTCAGACTCAGGGCACAGTATCAGATTTTCCCTCTTGGAGCTTCTCTTTCTCCGAGACTGTTTCCAGAATGTGCCAGTTTTTTTTCAGTAGGAGAACACAGGTTTCTCATTCCCCTCAGAAAATGAGCTGTTACAGATGGAATTTCCAGGACTTTCACCCATTCCTCCAGCACTGTCAGCTTTGGAGGATATGTGTGTCACTACCTGCAATTTACTCGAGTCAGCCTGCTGCCCATAAAAAGTCTGATTGTATAAAGTTCCTCAGTCTTTTACATTTTTATACACTGGTCCCAAACCAGACCCAGCAGTTATAAAAAGAAGTTATGTACTCACCATAACGTTCCATGTTTGTAGTCCATCTCACCCTTCATTCTTACATATGGGATCATAGCCGATCCTCGGCTCCGACAGCCTATTTACAAGCTGGAAGTCTTCTAGTTGGCTTGTGGCTAGGTAGGTATCCCATGGTGCACCAGTACAATCCCCAGATCTTGTTTGCTGCTAACTAGGAAAGATAATAACAACTATACCAAAGAAGCCAATACTAAAAGGTCTCCATAAAAAGGATAATAATATTTTTCTGTCTCCAGGTACTTCCAGGCTGGGGGTAGGCGGGTGGGTTCGTAAGAATAAACGGTGAGATGGACTACAAACATGGAACATTATGGTGAGTACATAACTTCTTTATGTTCTGTAGTCCTATCTCACCTTCATTCTTACATATGGGACAGCATCCCTAGCACCTTATTCTTGGGTGGCTCAAGGAAAAATACTCCTGAGTACCATGGAACCAAATGAAGCTCTACCCATGGAGGTTAAATCCAATTTGTAATGAGTAATAAAAGTGTAAGGGGTAGCCCATGTAGCTGCTGCACAAATATTATCAAATGGGACCCTGGCTTGAAAGGCTGCAGAGGTAGACTGAGATCTGGTAGAATGAGCCCGATTTTAAAGGGTAAAGGTCTACTCTCAAAATTGCAAACATAAGCTATACAGTTAGAAATCCAGTTGAGAGTGTCACTTTGGAAACTGGTAAACCTGACCTAGATTCAGAGAAGGAAATGAATAACTGATATGACTTCCTGATTTCCTTAGTCGGGTGCAAATAAAAAAACATAATTGTCTATGGACAGCCAGCTGATGAAACCTGTATTCAGCTGCGTTTGAATGATTTGTAAAGAACACCGGAAGCTCTATGGATTGATTCAAAGTGACATGGGAAAAGACCTTGGGGGAAAAAGGAGGGATTAGTATGAAGGGATATCCTGTCCTTGTGAAAAATCAGATAAGGGGGTTTAACAGACAATGCTTGCAACTCTTGACACCCATCTGGCCGATGTGATAGCTACCAGAAACAAAGTCTTCCAAGACAGGAATTTCAAAGAAGATGAATGGGAAGGCTCAAAGGGTGAAGTTAATTTGGACAACACAAAATTGAAATCCTATGAGGCAACAGGTTCTTGATAGGGGGGTCTCAACAAAGTAGCACCTTTAAGGAAGGTTTGCGCAGCTTATGTGACATCAGATTCGAATCTTGAAAACCTAGATGAAAGTTTGAACTCACTGCCAATTAAACTCTGATAGTGGTAGCCGCAGATCCCTGGTGAAAAAGCTCAGACAGGAATTCCAAAACCACTGGAATGGAGGCAGTGTAAGGATCAACATTCAGTTTCTCCGCCCAGATAGAGAATCTTCTCCATTTGCAGAAATATAGTCTCCTAATAGACAGGTTATGAGAAGACGTAAGGATATGAGTCACGGAGGGTGAGAAGTCGTGAAGCCTGACTAGGGATGGAACTGGAGCAGCCACGATGTCAAATTGAGAGTACGCAATGAGGGATGGAGTGAACCTGACATGTGAGTCAATAGGTCTAGAGCTGGGTCTAGGATTCAAGATCGTCCAGGAGTAGAGGCCCGAGGAATGGGAACCAAACCTGATGAGGCCAGTAAGGAGCAATGAGGATAAGTTTGCTTCTCAGCTGTTTCGCTTTCTGAATAACCTTGGGAATGAGAGGAAAGGGAGGAAAAGCATACAGGAAACCCAGGGGCCAATCGTGAACAAGTGTGTCCCTCGGTGACTCCCCCGGAGGGGGGATGAAGGAAAAGTAGCTGCTGCATTTGGCATTGATTGGACTGGCAAAGAGGTCGCAGCAAGGCTGTCCTCATCTGCGGAAAATCTGTTCCGCTGTTTCAGAGACCACTCGTGAAGCATAAGGATTGCCCTGCTGAGCTTGTCAGCTATCACGTTGGTTGTCCCTGGAATGTGGGTTGCCACCAGAAAACGCTGGGAAGCTGTCGCGCATTTCCAAATTCGTATGGCCTCTTGACAGAGTGTGTACGATCTGGTTCTACCCTATTTGTTGATATACCATACTACCGACATGTTGTCCGATTGTATTGCAATAGTCCCCAGAGGTAGAAGGTCGTGGAGTGCTTGCAACGCCAGGAGCACCACCCTCATTTCTAGAACGTTGATATGCAGGTGAGCCTCGTGATCTTGCCGTGTGCCTTGGACAGTCCTGCCAAGATAACCCCCCCCACCCTATCTGTGAGGAATCCGTGGTCACAGTAGCAACATGTTGGTGAGGGACAAATGAGGTGCCCGTAGTTAACTGATTGGGTAGTGTCCACCAAAGGAGTTCCTTCTTGCAAGAATCTGTCAGCAGAATGTGATGAGATAATGGGAGGTGCTGAAAAGACCATTGGGACGACAGGAGCCACTGAAGAATTCTCATGTGTAACCTGGCTAGTGGCACTAGTAATATGGTGGAAGCCATGGTCCCTACAAGTTGCAGAATAATCTTGGCTTTGACCTTTCATAAGGGAAGAAGACGCCGAATTTGAAGAAAGTACAGTTGTGTACACTTACCATAAATGTAGATGTTCGAGTGTATTCACTGTTGCAGTCATCGCATTTGGGTTATCTGCTTGCAGTAGCCCTCAGTCGGCCTGATTATCAAAGTCTTGGGTCCTGCGTCGGTTGCTGTCTCATCTTCCATGACATCAGGTAGTCTAGGACTGAAAGCATGGCAAAATAAACAGGTCTCCTGTAAATGGATGGCCCCCAAACAGTAAACGCAGTTACCATGACCATCCGTTATGGACATTTTTTGAGAGCACTTAATACACTTCTTAAAGCCAGATGGCTTATGATCCTTACTCTCTTAGACATTCTCGCAGAAAGGACACACTCAGACAGAGAAAAAAGGAGGAGGAGGACTAGGTCCTCTAACTTAAACGGGCCTAGCCCTGCAGGAAGGAGAAAGATACCACGAGGACTAGGTCCTCTAACTTAAACGGGCCTAGCCCGGGCAGGAAAGGAAACGAAGAAAGTAGGTCTTCTAACTTAAACAGACCTAGAAATTTACAGAATAGAGAATTTCACACACTCAAGCAGAAGTATTAGCAAAACAAGCGGGAATCCGCAAAATACTCAAACTTATGCCAATAACTAACAGAACATAGTTCAGTTAACAATGATAGCAAATACAACAATGCTAACCAATTAACAAGCAGGAAACTGCCAAAAACACTAGACTATCCTATTAACACACACAGTCTAACAGTGCGCAAAAGGCATCTACAACTACTAATTCTATGAGTATACAAAAACCAGCACACAGAATACCAATACTAAGCCAAACAGGCCAAAAGGTCAAAGATTGCACCAAATGGCGCAAGTATAAGCTAACTACACTAATATGAGGTACACCAAATGATTAACAATAAGCAGTAACAGCTTTATTATTTTTAAGCTAAACAGAGCCAAAAAATGTTTGGAAAAAGTTAAAAGTAAATGCAACACTTAGCCAGAGCCAAAGAGAAGCACAAACAAACTCGTTGACATGGCAAACGAGATCTGGGGATTGTACTGGTGCACCATGGGATACCTACCTAGCCACGAGCCAACTAGAAGACTTTCAGCTTGTAAATAGGCCGAGTTGGAGCTGAGGATCGGCTCCGATCCCATATGTAAGAATGGAGGTGAGATAGGGCTACATAGTTAATCCCATTGCTGTCAAACATTTACTTTATTTATATTTGTTTTCATGGACTTTTTTCAGACTCAGCACAGGAGTAGTGTCCAGTTAAGTAACTTGCACAAAGTCACACAGTTAGGCAGAGGAGGCTGAAAGAAACAATCCCTGCACCACTGGACCACAAGAAACAACTCATTGACAGCTCCTTAATTCTCTAAGATAAATTCCAATCCTACACTTTCTGACAAGTGTGAGAAAATAAATAAGTGCAGGGAAAAAATAGAGTATGGTTCTGCAGCTTTGATTTTCAGAATGTTGAATTGTCTGGCTTATATGTTAAAAGTTTTTCTGAATAACTGTAGTAGGAGGAATGTTTGTTTTGAATGCACCTTCCTCTTGTGAGGAAAAGTCTGCATAGTTTACTTTCTTCCATTTTACATGTCATTTGTTGAAGTGTGTGCATGATTCTCTTGATGCTTCTTCCAGGGCTATGGCCACTGGTACTGTTTAGAGGTTTGCCTGGCTGCATTCTCAGAACCGCCCAGATGATGTGAAAAATGAGATCTGAAATTCTCCTCTGGCCAGAGATTTAGTTTTTGGTCACTCTGCTGCAGACGTCATCAAAAATTATGATGAGGGGTAAGCTGATAAATGGAATCTCGTATGACTTTTCAGTCTTTCAGTCCTCCTTTTCCAAATTTTATAAGGGATTCTTTAATACCTCTTCCAGTTTTGGCAATAAACTAAATAAACAGTCTCGGCAAAATGCCAGTAAACAGACATTTCAACAAGAAATGGCAAGGGAGTTCCACAAAGAATACAGGACCTCTTCCCAAAACCAGGGACAGTCTAACAAGTCAGAATTACTATTTAAGGAACCTTACCCTACCCCCCCACCCCACCCTAGCAGTCCCTCTTCCCTTCCAGAAAGTCTGAATCTCCAGTTCTCCCTTTGGCAACAGGTAGTTCTAGATAAATGGGTTCCAAATATCATTCATCAAAGTTACAGATGGTGGTGGGAAGAAAATCTTCCTTTCCAGGCGTAATTCCTTATCCACCAGCTCAGACACCTCTATTTTCCACTGTCCTTCAACTCCTGTTGTCTCACTGAGTGATAGAGACAGTTCCTCCTTCCCAGATTGGAAAAGATTTTTAATTAAGGATGTTTTTGGTGCAAAAGAAATAAAATGCTTTTAGACCAGTTCTGGATATTTCTTTTCTAAACCAATTTGTGACAGTGCCCAAGTTCAAAATGCTATCATTGTTCAACCTGTTACTCCTTATTCCTCATTTATGTTTACTGGTAACACTAGATTTAAAAGATGCTTATCATGGCATCCCTATTCATTTAGAATTCAAGTGTTTCTTCAACTGACTGCCTGCAGGACAGTGTCTTAATTACCTTTAGGCACCTGTTCACGGAGGACGTGCAGCAGGTACTAATGGGGGCAAGAAAACCTGCTACCAGAAAATCGTATATTAGCAGATGGGAAAGGTTTTCTTGTCAGTGCCAACAGCATAATCAGCACCCATTCAGGGCCAGAGTTTCTCTGGTTTTACAATATTTGTCTAAGTTACTAGCCTATGACCCTTCTTACTCCTCCTTCAAGGTTAGTCTAGTGGCCATGTCAGCATGTTTTCTCATAGATCCCCCTACTCTTTCAAGGCATTCTCAATGCAAAATCTTTTTGAAAGTGGTTTTGCATAAGAAACCTCCAAAAAAAATGTTGGCTTCTCCTTAGGATCTTTAATTTTGAGTTAGAAAAGTCAACACTCGTTGCATTTGAACCAGTTTATCTGGCTAACTTGGGGCTCTTAACATAGAAAACTGTTTTACTGATTGCTCCAACCTCTGCAAGTAGAGTATCTGAGATACAAGTTCTTAAACCGACTCAAACCTATCTCGTTTTGCACAGAAAAAGTGTTTCTATGAGAACAAATCCTTATTTATGCCTAAACTGTATCAGAGTTTATTTTAAGCCAAACTATCCATCTCCTTGTTTTCTTTCCTGAATCTAAGAATGAGGGAGAAAGGATACTCCATACCTTGGATGCCCACAGACTACTCAAGTACCATCTTAACAGATCAGTTCTTCATTTCTTGTGAAGGTAAGAAGGGGCATCCCGTGTCAAAACAGACTATTTTTAAAATGGTTGATTAAGGCTATTACATTTTGTTATTCTCTCTATAACAAAACTATTCCAAGCAGGGTCAAAGTCCACTCCACCAGGGCCTTGGCTTCATCTATGGCTTTTTGAAAATGGTGAAGTATTCTAGAAGCAGCAACTTGGTCTTCTGCACATACATTTACAAAGCACTACAAGCTTGATTCCTTCTCTAGGTCTAGATCAGGCTTTGTCAGGACAATTCTTCAGGGGCTCCTGGACACTTTTCTTTCCACCTCCCACCTCCCAAATGTTGTAAGCCATGAAAATCTACCCATATAGATAATGCTACTGTAGCAGTGATCAATAGGATGAACATAGAACAGTTGTTTAAGTAAACTTACCATAACAGTAATTGCTAAAATGATCAGTACTGCAGTCACCGCTCTTCCCTCATCCCTCCTTTTTATTTATGCCACAATGTGTACATATGTATATATTTTTTACTTCTAGCTATGTCTTCTCAGGACTCAGACTCCCTCTCTCAGTTGGAATGAAAGCTCTGAAGGGTTTGGTGCTCAAATCTGTGTTTTTCAGCAGCTCAGCTCAAGCTGCCTAAGGGTTTGAGCATGTAGAAGGTGCCCTGAAGCTTTGAAAGCTGGCCAGCTGTTACATTCCTAACAGAAAATAACCCATATAGCTAAAGCTGCTACAGCAATGATTATTTGAGTATCTACTGTTATGGTGAGTTTACTTACACAGTTGCTCTTTACACTGTTACAGTAATATTCAGTTTGCTGCAGGGCATGTCATCTATAACTAACAAAACACTGAAAAGATTCAGTGTTGTTTTTGAAGTGTTTGATGGAGGAAGAAGACAACTTAATGTCCCTGTAGGGTTTTGATCCAGTACTCTAATCCTATTTTGGTGAATGCTCTGTTATTTTTCAACAGAGTATGGTACTGTATTCTCATCAGCTGTGCACTCATGGTGCACTACACGTAAGCAGCATCTGTGAAAGAAAATAAGCTCAGGTCAACATGTCTACCCTATGTGGCAATTCAGTGTTATTAAAAACTGAGATTAGTAAGAAGTTATAGTGGGGGTGACAGACTTGGATTGTGCAGAACTTTATGGCAAGATTAATATATATTTTTTAAGTTTCTGCAAGTAGGGTACTCTTCAAGCACAATGACTGCACTTGGATTTAGCTTTATTTTTCCAAAGTTTCTGTTTTGCCTCAATTTTAATCATACTTACATTAGTAAACAACTAAACTAAGCTTATACAGCGTCTCCTCATCGTTAACTACATAGACTAGCATCTGACGATCAGATCTTCTGTTCTGAAATACAGAAGTGCTCTTCACTTTGATTCTTTAATTTTATTTTGTTTTTTTACTTCCATGATAAAAAATATTAGCAATGCCATCACAACAAAATACATCAAAATCCAGTAACAAAGATTTACTTTCAACAATGCTAACAGTATCTTCAAGAAAATATACACAGACACATATAGACCATAGGAAACTAGAATAATATTTTAAAACTGGCAAGGTATAATTGTTCTAGGACCATTTTCAGCCATGACCCAGGTGGTATTGTACAGTACTGTCCAAGTAATACAGCACAGTTTTTCTTACAAGAATGAATGCATAAATAAAATAAAACATTCAGCAGAGCACGTGTATGAATCCAATCATTTCAGGTTTATAATGACAGAACTATGGATGGTTATACATGCCATTGCTCCTCACTAAAAGAATAAAGGACATAAGTAAAATGTCCTATGCAGACTGTCTCAAGGCCCTATCCCTGTATTCTATCTCCTACAGGCTTTTGAGGGGAGATATATGCCTGGTATACAGAGCATTGTTAGACTCCACTCTGATGGACCTCCTGCATATCCACAGAACAAACAGTACCAGAATTACCCATTCTAAAGACAAACCTTGCATGTGATATAAATAGGACCAACTAGAGAAACAGGTATGTTTCCCAGTGACTACCCATTCTCTGGGACAGGCTCCATGTGAAGCAGAGTTCCTCCCTAACCAAATTCAAGTATAACCTGGACAACTAGATGGGGAACAGGAAATTCATCCCTGGTTTTGGCACCTATGTTTCTAATGGACACAGGCAACCTGTAAATGGTTCATCTCCCAACCCCCTGCTTACACTTATCAAGGGTATCAGAACTTGTACAAGATTTGGGTTGCATGACATGACTAGGCTTAAAAAGGCCCTTGTGGTCATTAGCCTAGGAAACACCTAGGAATCTATAACATAATATTTCTGTAAAATTTGCATTCATTTTATACAACTAGTGAGTCACAGTTTGCTAATTTGTTAACATAAGTAACAGAGTAGAAAGAAGGCAACTATATAAAGTTCTCTATTTACAAAAGACAATGTACAGTTTTTTATTTATTTACTGAATTTGTTAACCAGGGTAGAGCACTGATCAAGTCTGATCAATTTCAGTCTCAGCTCGTGGCCGATAATATGACCACTCATACAGCATACACAAGATAACAAAAACATGAAGTGGCAGTGAATAAAATACAAAGAATACAAAAATACATAAACCATTAAAGTTTGTTTGTGTCTTTCGGCTTTTCCTGGTTAGGGGTCGCCACAGCGGAACTCCGGTCCGCTAATGATTGCCAGTATATTTTTACGTGCTGGCTTGCCGGGCCTAACACACAACCTTCACCGAAGGAATGCCCATTCACGCATGTCGCCACACAGAAGACGCTCTAACTGAGAATCGAACAGGCAACGTCTAACTGTGAGGCGACAACGCTACCACAGCACCACCACCGCAGCATACATAAACCATTAAAGTGAGAGAATAAAATTACGTGGATGTCAAATGTACATTTAAATGCAATGTTTGCTTTACATTCAAGATGATAAAAGCTGTACATATTTGGTATATAGTAGTTTGAGGTGGGTGAATTGAAGCAATGGAAATTAGTAGAACAGTTAGAATTGAGAAGAGATATTAGTTGCTTAGATTATGTGGCCTGTTGTGCTGCAGGAACATTTAGCTGGATTAAGTAAATGACATTTTAGTAGTCCGCAGAATGTGGGGCAAGATAAAGTCATAGTAATGGTGGTATAAGAAACAACATGTGGGAAAAAAAGATTGTACACAGCTGCAGAGTTCAAAAATTTTAATAAAAATATGAACAGAAGTACATAGAATTTTATTTATATTTGTTTAACGGGACAGTCCAACTTGGAACAAAGCCAATTTTCAGCGGAGGCCCAGGGAGAAAAGTTCCAGGTGCATGTCTTTGTAACACGGGAGGAAACCGGAGCACCCGGGGGAAACCCACACGAATGCCGGAAGGATATGCAGACTCCACACAGAAGGCACTCCAGCCGAGAATCAAACTGGCGAACCTTTTGCTGTCAGGCGATAACGCTACCACTGCACCACTATGTAGTCCTAAAGAATAAGCAAGCACTTTCATGGTAATATACTGATTCTTTAGACCATAAACAAACTAATCTGAATACAATTTATACAAAAACTTTTATACAACGGAACCAATAAAAATATGGAACAATTCTCGTAGAGCCAGTAAGCATAATGCCTATTCAACCGTCATAACCCAATAATTTACTAGTGAATATAAACTAGTTGTTGAAAAAACAATGAATGCAAAGACAGAATAAACATCCTATTGGGCATAATTTTACAATCACCCCATCTTAGTCCACAACAATACACAAATAATTTTTCAAAGTCTACAGCCAAACTAAATCCATCATAGAAATTGTCCCACACTCAAAACTTCTTGGAGTAGTCATTAACGAACAACTAAACTTTGATGCCCATATACAACAAAATATAAAAAAAAAAACATCAAAAATTAGGATTGCTTTACAGACACAATCAATACCAGAAGCCTGCTATAACAGGATATCCAAATTTGCAACAAATTCCAAATACTCCTCCCACCACTGCAAGAGACTTCGAACTCTAAATTGCCTGGAACTACCAAATTACCTCTCAACTGCTTACAGCTTATGACTGCTCACAAACTCTTCTTCAAACCCTCCGATTGTCCATACCTTAATTCCATCTTCACCCCTACCTCCCTAACAGGCCCCTTAGATAAGAGAACATGAATTTACTCCAAGTTCATAAGCCTAAACGACCTCCTGGACAACTTCTCTTCTCTTTCTACCTTGCCAAAAAAATGGAATGCTCTCACATTATCTCTAACAACTCTTAACCCTGTCAATTTTAAATCCTCTATTCACTCATACCTCTCCACTACCTGGAACTGTCCTTGCTCATAATCCTATACTAACCTCCCTATAAAACCGTTTAACTCTATCCTTTACTAGCCTATTATTTCTATATTTGTATGTGTGTGTGTGTGTGTGTGTGTGTAAGTAGGTATATACAGAAAGACTGTAAATACCCTATACTGTCAATTGTTTTACTGTACTTTATGATTCTACTGTCTTTGTACTATGTTATTTCTATTTTACTGTGGAGCTTTTCTCCATGGGCCTCCACTGAAAACAGGCTCATTATGGCCCAGTGGACTTCCCCGGGTTAACAAACTGCAAATAAATAAGACAGATAACCACTAAGTAATGGAGTAGTAGTACAGTTTCATATTAATGGGACTAAGTACACTGTAGAAAGTCACATTAGTGTGAATCCGTCACTATGCCACTGAATAACAACAAATAAAAAAACAACACCAACCACTTTAGCGTGACATAGGAATATTAGTACTTTGGGCAAATCCAGCTATGGCCCCATACCTTTTATATTTTCTGATAGTAACTGCTCTTAGAATCGTGATGTTCATCATACCAATCACTACTGCAGTAGCCTTAGCTATGGCTTATATTCTGCCAAAGATATAATAGCTTACCAACTTTCAAAGCTTCAGGGCACCTTTCATGTGCCCAAACTGTCAGGCAGCTTGAGCTGACTATAAAGCAAGTCTGGGTGTGAAGCCCTTCAGAGCTTTACTGCCGCCAAATAATACACTCCTCTGTGGCTTTCAAGGATCAAGTCAGTTTGTGCTTTCTTTTGATGGGCAGATAAGCCCCCTTTGGCGGAAAAACTTCCATCTTAACTTTGTTGATGTTTTATTACTTTCCTTTTCAGGAAGGTTATTTTAATGTTGAGAGTATTGTGTTTTAATGGACTGTCTTGAGACTGTAACACACTTTTAATGGAGCACTCATTTTTTCTGTCAGTTTAAAAAGTGGTGTAAAGTAATTGAAAACTTTTTTTCTGTGGAGAAATGCTGTTTATTTTATCTTTATGGGGATGTCAGTGTTTTCAAATGCTTTTTACTGTGTTTTTCTGTCAAAAAATATTTTGTGGACTGGTAGTGTTTACCGGCAATTGCTACTTGTCTTCCCCAGGAAAGAGCCACCATTTCATCTTGACCATAGAACAGACCAGGGGTGTAGCAAATAAATTCCATTTTGTACTCATGAGCTCTTAGTGCTACCCCCCCCCCCCATTGGAAACCTATCGCTTAAAAATGGACACATCTCACAAAATGCTGCCCTCAACACTTAATAAATGTAAGTAATATTTTCAGCTGTTACTCCTAAAACTACTAAAAATGTTTTTAGATTAACATGTTGTTGGAGGCATTCATTTAGACAGTTGTAGATATATGACCTGAAAAAAAAACACATTGATATAATAGTCAGAAAAAAAATGTACTCAGTAGAGTACAAAGTGTATGCCTGGCTATACCCTTGGAACAGACTACCTGTCCTAAAGACAGTCCTTCTTCCATTCAGAAAAAGAAAAAAATAAACTGCCTTTGCCACCACAACAGGATAGCAATTTGCTTAATCCACAGGTGGGTGACTCTCCTGCAACTGTTTGGTCTGAGGTATGATGCTCTTCTTTTATATTGGATCCCTCTGGTGTAGCTCCTACAGCCATTATGAACCGGGTGTTAGCCACATTGTCTGTGGCTGTTGGGGTCTCTTCAGTGGGCAAGGGAGAGCCACTCATTGCTCCTGGGAGAAGGAACAGTGTAGTTTTCCCTATTGTGTAAGAATGCTGTGCCCATCCCAGGGGAAGCTGTGGCTGCCATTAGCAACACTGTTGGTCCCACTTTTCAAGTAAAAAAGAAACAGAAAACTAAGCATGTATCTCCTCCTCCTCAATTTTTTTTTGGCTAGGAGTAGTTTATTGGTTCTGGCTCAGGGTTTAATTTAGACCATTTATCCTTCAGTTTCTGTTAAAAAAAAAAAAAAAAGAAGAGAAAAAGGAGAGGGGTGCCTCTTTTCCTGAAGAGATTCAAGATTCTGAATATAAACAGGAAGATGCAGGGATGGATACAAGGTTTGTTTTCTCAGAATTCTGATTCAGACTCACAGGAAAACTCAGTTTCCGATTCTCCCTGTACGGTTTTTCTCTTTCTCTGAGACTATTGCTATAATGTGCCAGTGTTTTCAGTGGAAGAACAATGAGGTTTTTCAGTCTCTCAGAAAACACTACAAGTAATTACACAATGATTTTTTTCCCAGAACCTACACCCATTCCTCCTGTTCTGTCTTCTTTAGAGAATGTGTGTGCTACTGTGCAATTTTCTTGATAGTCAGCCAGCTGCCCCTAAAAAGGCAGGTAAGAATATATAAAGTTCCTCAGTCTTAAAATTTTTGACACTATTCTGAAACCTAATCCATCAACTATAGCTGTATTTGATCCCATTACTTGTATTGCACTTAGTTGATTCCAATCCTACTCTTTTTTTCTGATAACTATAGGAAAATGACTAATTAGTATGGGGAAAAGTGTACACTTCTGCAAATTTGATTTTCAGAATTTTTAGTTGTCAGACCCGTATGGTAAAGTTTGTTCTGATAAATTGTGAAACCATGAGGAATGTTTTATCTGCTGTTTCTTCTTGTGAAGAAAATCTGCTTTAAATAACTTTGTTTCTTCTACTGCACAAGTCACTGCTCATTCTTTACAGTGTGCGACTCTGTTGATACTTCTTCCAGGGCTATGGGCACTGGTACTGTTTTGAGGAGGTTTGCATGAACCTCCTAGATGTTAAAAATGAGATTTTAAATTCTCTCTTGGATAGTAATTTAATGTTTCACCCCTCTGCTGCAGAGGTGATCAAAAGTGTGATGAAAGGGAAAAAATGATCTAGGGAATCTTTACAGCATGCCTTTTCCAAAATTTTTAAGGGGTTTTCTATCACCTCATCCAATTTTGGCAAAAAACAGAATAAAACAGTCTCAACAAAATACACGTACACAGCACACTCTCACTCTATATGCATCCTGCAGTCTATCAGAGCAAAACTGTGCAGCAGACAAGCTGAGGAGGACCAGGGCAGACCCTCACTAATAAAAACTACATCAGTGGCCTTTTCCAAGAGTTGATTCATCTGTGGGTAGTTCCTCAAGTAGACCTCTTGGCCTTGCCTCCACTCTGAAAAAAAAAAACTAGCAAGATTCTGCTTCAGGACTCCATGCCACAAGCTTCCCCAAACTCTGTTATTCCTCTATCAAGGCTCGTTTATTGGACATTTTCAGCAAGTGTACCCATGGATCCTCCTCTTTCAATGCAGTCTCACCTCAAACCACATTGAACCAGCTAATCTGGCTGACTTGAGGTTCTTAGCATGGAAAACAGTTTTACCGATTGCTCTGACCTCTGCAAGAAGGTATCAAAGTTGCAAGCTTTTATGGTAAGTCAACTCCATCTCATTTTCCATACAGACAGGGTTTCTTTGAGAACCAATACTTATTTTATACCAAAAGTGGTATCCAAGTTTACTTTATGCCAAACTATCCATCTCCTCATCTTCTTTTCTGAACCTATAAAATGAGGGAGAAAGGATATTCCACACCTTGGTTGTTCACAGACAGCTCAAGTACTATCTTAAAAGAAATACATATTTCAGATCTTGAGATCAATTATTCATTTCTTTTGAAGGTAAAAAGGGACAACCTGTGTCAAAACAGCCTTTTCAAATGGGTGTCTAAGGCTATTATCTTTTGTTATATTCATCATAGCAAAACTATTCCAGGCACAGTCAAGGCCCACTCTACCAGGGCACTGACTTCACTTGGGGCATTTTGGAAAGGGACAGATTCTAGAAGTATTCTATAAGCTGCAGCTTGGTCCTCCTATATACTTCTGCAAAGTACTATAAGCTTGATTCCTTCTCTTGGTCCAGATCAAGCTTTGCTAGGACCATTCTCCAGGGGCTCCTAAACTCTTTTCCTTCCACCTCACAAATGTAGTTACCCAAGCTAAGCTAATCTACCCATATAGCTGAAGCTAATGCAGCAGTGATCAATATGATGAACACAGTACAGTTGTGAAAGTAAAACTTATTATAACAGTACATGTTTGAATGATCACTTCTGCAGTATCCACTCACTCCCTCCACTTCCTTGTTTTGTTGGTGTGTTTTTTATTCACGGAACAGACATTTATTTTTTCATCTTACTATCACTGTTCTTTCAGACGTCAGCCTCTCTCTCGCTCTGCTGGCAGGAAAGCTCCGAAGGACTTTGCACCCAAAGCTGTCTTTCAGTCAGCCCAGCTAGAGCTGCTGACAGGTTGGATGCGTGGAAAGTGCCCTGAGGTTTTGACAGCTGGCCAGCTGTTATACCCTTGGCAGGGTATAACCCATATAGCTAAGGCTACTGCAGCAGTGATCATTCAAACATCTACTCTTATGATAAGTTTTACTTACACAACTGTACTTTCTCTTTCTATGTACCAGTCTAGGGGTTGGACTATGAGTAAACATGGTATCTCCTCATAATGGTTTTCAGAAATCAGTTTACAAACAATGGAACAGAAATAGAAGGAATAATGCTGACAATATGAATGTGGTCTACTCTGAAGCCAGAAGTACACTGCTCAAGCCAGGGAGACAAAGTGCCATTTTATTTAGGAGTTTGAAGTCTACAGATGCTAGTAGAAAGAAGATGCAGATTAGGGTGGTGAGTGTCCTGCTCATGGGAAAAGGATGACACCTTTGTCAAGTGCCATGCAGCACTGGCAGGTTAGAATAGGTACTATGTATGTAGTCTGCTGCTATAAAATTATTTCATCACTTTGTTCTTGTGACTTGAAAAATAAAGTCAGAGGTTGAATTGGACTCCAAAATAATTTATATGCAGTTGTGACTTTAGTGTATGTACTGAAGGGAGAAGGAGCCTGTAATGTAATAAAGTAATGTTCTGTATGTTTCACAGCTGTCCTGTCACTTCCCCAAAGATATCTGGCATCAGCAATACTAAGTAAAACAAAAGGTTTGAAAAGTCTGGAAGCCTGTCATGATTAGCATTTTCCTAAGATGAGGTCTGATATCCTTTTGCAGTTGCAAAATAAGGGAAGGCTCACTGTGGTTTTAGGAGTCTACACTTTTAAGCCGTGCATTGGTGGTTTATGACTGGTCTAGAACATGCGGTAGCTGCTGGTCATAAACGAGTCAGAAGAAAAATCCAAGTAGTGAAGATGCATGAATTAGGTACTAACCAAATTAGGAGCTTGTTCTCCACTGGTTTGTAAATGGCTCTGTTCTGAATGGGAATCTGAACTCCTCTGCTTGAAAGAGAAGATTCTCAGAAGTGCAGTCAGACAATCTGAATATGGGTTTTGAATGCATATGTTTGTGTGTGTACTGGAAAGAAGCTTGTCTATTACAGTGACTTCACCTACTGAATTTGTCCAGTTTGGTAAAATTTATTTTTGCTGACCAATTTATTCCCCATTAATGTAGTTGCTTCTTTTCATGTGAGGCTCATAGTGTTTCACACTGCCTAGGGGACACCTTAGACAAGATACTCAAAGGAAATTACCTGATCTTTTCAGTAAGTGCAGTGGGATCTTTTACATCTATCTGAGCTGCCAAATCAAATGGGATTCAAGTTTAACTTCTCATCCAAAGGATGGAATATAAGCTAATGAAAAGTGCAGCCTGTCTAAGCAAAGCCCAAAGTACCACATACATTATTGTATTTACTCCCTTTGTATGTGGATCTGCTTTGCTGAATCAACTCTGGTGAGCTGCAGAGATCTGTGCCACCTCCAGGTCCACTCCCATGACAGAGCTTGCAGGCCAGGGATTTTAGCAGCGATACCAAACAGCACAGCTTTTGTTCATTATTGTATAAACAGAAAAGTACAGTTGTGTACACTTACCATAAATGTAGATGTTCGAGTGTATTCAGTGTTGCAGTCATCACACTTGGGTTATCTACCTGCAGGTAGCCCTCAGTCAGCCTGAATACCAGAGTCTTAGGATTTCTGCGTCAGATGCTGTTGCCTCTTCCATGACGTCAAGTCATCAGGGGTATAAAACATGCAGCTGACGCCATTACATCAGTTTTTCTTGCCCCAGATGTCAGGAGCCCCCAAAATAGGAAGCAATTACATGGTGTGAAACACCTCCAGTAAAAAAGTAAATACCATAGCCATAAAATGTGGCCAAAAACAAAAAAATCTTGCTATTTTCCCACTTTCTATAATTTAAAAAAAGTTCAGTTACAGAGTTGCTGTTCTGAACTGTTTGTAAGTTTCTTGGAGGACAGTGCTTACTTGGGCGAAAGGGAAGTTTCTGTGTTCACCAGTGGCAGTGGTTAACACTGAGCAGCCTGCCTGTCCCTGTAGGAGTGGTTACTGCCTGGAAACTGTAGTTTTATTGGCCATTTTGGGTCAATTCCGAACTCCTTGATCTATCTCTCTTAAAACCCTGCAGCCGCATGGTTCTGGCGTCTTTCCAGGCTTGATAGTTGTTGCTGAAGCACCTACCAAGAGGAGAAAACGCTGAGAGAAGAAAGGAGCCACTTTTGAGATTTTAAGTATTTTCTTCTGATTTATTTCTTAGAAAAACTGCATTGCCACCTACTTTTCGGCGTTTTCTTGCTTGCAAAAGTTGATATCTGTGTTAGAAACAGTATTTAGAACATACCTAGAACCTGTTTATTGCATTTTTTGCGTTGCACTTAATTTAAAATCGTTTTTTTCTTAAAATTGCATTTTACCTGCCTCTGGCCTAGCACACGCGTGTTGGGGTCATTTATTGCACTGTTCTGACTAGTTTGCTACTTGTGTGTCTCTGCTGTCCTTAAACAAAAACAAACAAAAAAAAAATCTTGCTATTTTCCCCACTTTCTATAATTTAAAAAAAAGTTCAGTTACAGAGTTGCTGTTCTGAACTGTTTGTAAGTATCTTGGAGGCCAGTGCTTACTTGGGCTAAAGGGAAGTCTCTGTGTTCACCAATGGCAGTGGTTAACACTGAGCAGCCTGCCTGTCCCTGCAGAAGTGGTTACTGCCTAGAAACTGTAGTTTTATTGGCCATTTTGGGTCAATTCCAAACTCCTTGATCTCTCTCTCTTAAAACCCTGCAACTCTCTTTTTGCGCGGTCTTGTGCACAGAGCAGCGTTGGGCAGCGCCAGTTAGCTGGGTTACACTATTCCTGGCTCCACAAAGTCTGCTCTGCAAATTTTCCCTTAGAACTAGGCAAGCCTCAACTCAAGTGCTTCAGATCAACTGCTCTTATTGCAGCACTTGCATAACCCAAATCAGCACTTGTCCAAATCTCCTAGACAGCACTATTATTTTCCAAATTTCCTAGACAGCACTATTATAATACAGCATAAGACCCTCAATTGTCCGCAAGACAGGTGAAATTTACTTTTCCAAGCATGTCCAGAGGTCAGCTTCAGGTGTACTCCCCAGTTCAGCTGGTGGAATTGGGCATCCTGAGTCAATGTCACAGCTGCCTCATGTATACAGACAACCCTCTCCTCTTACCTCTAGACACAAACACTTATGAGAGATGCAAATACACAGCCAGACTGGAGGCTAAGCGCTCTCAACCCATGACTGTAACAGACAGTCAAGAGGAGAAGAGACACACTAGCATCAAACCACCAGTCACACATGGATCTACAAAACAAGCACCGGCAAAACATACACATAAATACATAAAAACATATTCAGAGGCACTAGGTACAAATCTGAAAAAGAAACAGTGCCCTCCAAAGCAGACAAGCAAGCAACCTGCACCTCCAAACACAAGCCAGAAAACACATAATTCACCTCAGCAGTGTGCCTCACGACAGCCCCTAAGGCAAAACACCATACCCAACACGCTAGTAATAGGAGACTCT
Organism: Protopterus annectens; assembly: GCF_019279795.1. Classification (NCBI taxonomy): domain Eukaryota; kingdom Metazoa; phylum Chordata; order Ceratodontiformes; family Protopteridae; genus Protopterus; species Protopterus annectens. The sequence goes on along the minus strand of NC_056725.1, from coordinate 189,612,099 downwards.
ATAGTAAGGCACACAGATGTTCCACTCACCAGGCTGAACAAGGAGAAGGTTACTGTCAGCTGCCTGTCGGGTGCTAGGATCTGCCACATAACACAGACACTTAGGTCACTCCAGAACAAGTACAAGTATGACAATGTCATTGTACATGTTGGTGTGAATGATCTAAGACGTACTTCCCTGGACTACATGAAAAGAGACATTGAGGAGCTCTCTGATCATGTACCCAAGCTGGTATGACCCTGACCTTGAGTAGCATACTACCTTCACCTAGAATGATACCACAATACAAAGACAAAATGATCAATTTCAACAATTGGCTAAGCTTCTGGTGTCATTCTAAGGGGATCCAGTGTCTGTCTGCCTGGGATGACATGATAGACAAGCCTCGCTGTTTCGCCAGAGATGGTTTGCACCTGTCACCCCTAGGCTTTCGAATACTGGCCAAGGCTCTTGCCATCCCCATAGTGCCTTTTTTAGGCAAGGCTCAAAGGACAAACCAATCACCGTAACCAGCACAGGTAACCAAAAACTATGGGTAATGCTACTCAACACCAGAAGTCTCAACCTCAAAATGCACGCACTCGAGGCACTCCTCAGTATGGAGAAAATCTATGTTTGTGCAGTGACGGAAACCTGGTTCAAGGCTCCAGAGAGCACCCCAGCACTACCAGGTTACAATTCATATCATACCTTCCAGCCTCAGTTACCGGATCATAGTACAAAGGGCAGAGGCGTATCCATATTCATCAAGGATACCCACATCTCCAGGTTAGTGGCACAGCATGATGCCCCAGTGATCATCCATGTGCAACTATCAGCAGGCAAAACCACATTTCAAGTCGTAGCCTGTTATAGATCGCCCACCATGTCCCAAGATGCTCACTCAGCATTCCTTGAGGCATTGGAAAATATAAAGGTCCTACCCAACACCATACTTTTGAGTGATTTCAACTACCCTGGTATAGACTGGGCGAACTACCAAAGTTCTAACTCCTATGCCCAGCAGTTCATAGAATTTATAAATTCAAATGCCCTCAAACAACTGGTATGTTCTCCCACTAGAGGGGACAACATACTGGATTTAGTCATTACAAATATGGGCGCCCATTGTATCACACCCGTTATCACTCCCTCTCTGGTCAGATCAGACCACAAACTGATAACCCTAGACATCCTCACCCCTCCACCTCCCCCAGTCAAAGAAACCATCATAAAAAAACCTTTCCAAAGCAAACTTCAAACTACTTACGTCAGAAGTGGAAAGCTTCACTATCCCCCTGCAGAAGGATAATGATATCCAGGATGCAGAATCCTACACCAAGGCACTTTATATACATCTTCAGGATTGCATGGACCGTGCTATCCCAAATAAAACCAAGACTCCTTCCTCAAGCAAGAAGTAACCAGTCTGGTGGACCCCGGCCTTAAGCAAACTATACAATAAAAGGAGGAGACATACAAAAAAAGGCCAAATCTCAAGTAGAAAAATCTTCCCTGATCAGCTTTAGTAAGAAATTGAGGGCCCTCATCAAGTCAACTAAAGCCAATTTCGAAAAGAAAGTTGCCAAGGATAACCATAAGGCCTTCTATGGCTACGTCAAAAACCTAAATGGCAATGCTCAGGTCTGTTCTGAGCTAGTACAAAATGGAACAAAATACACTGACCCTTCTGACATTGCCAACATCTTGGCTGACAGGTTCAGTGCAAATCCCCCCCCCCCCTCACCACCTACAGGGCCTATTACTATTCCAGGGGATTGTGTAACTCCAATTATTACTGATACGTTGGTTAATAAGGCTCTATCTAAACCTAAAAACACTGCCTCCATGGGGCCAGATGGTGACCCGGTCTGTGTCATACGTGAGCTCCAAAATGAATTAACCCCGCATCTGAATACCCTGTTCAGTCTCAGCCTCTCGACAGGATATGTGCCCATAGAATGGCGCACAGCAACGGTGGTTCCGTTGCACAAGGGTGGGCCTACAACTGACCCTGGGAACTACTGACCAATAAGCCTGACCAGTCTGATCTGTAAGTCAATGGAGTGCATCATTATGGAACTCATAAATGGAGAGATTGGGAACCTCCAAACACTTGACCCCACACAGTTTGGCTTCGTCAAGGGCAGATCATGCCTCCTGAACCTGGTGGACTTCTTTGAGACAGTTAATCAGGCTATAGATAAGGGAAAGGAGGTACACACAGCTTACCTTGACCTTGCTAAAGCATTTGACACCATTCCCCATTCGGGTATTATTGATAAACTCACCAACCTGGGCATAAACCCTTACGTCACAAGATGGATCGCAAACTGGCTCTCAGACAGATCCCACAAAGTAAGAGTAGCGGGATCTATGTTCGAATCCAGACCAGTAACGAGCAGTGTGGCTCAGGGCTCTGTCCTGGGGCCCCTCCTGTTTGGCATATACTTCTCAGAAGTACAGGCAAGTACTGATGGGCTGTGGCTGACCAAGTTTGCGGACAACTGCAAACTGGGTGCTATAATACAGTCTCCGGCCGACATGGATATCCTCCAGAAGGGCCTTAATGAGACTGATGCATGGTGTCAAAGCCATGGTCTCAAGCTAAATGCTAAAAAATGTGTAGAAATCCCCTTTGGAAAAAACAGAGTACCCGCGAACTACCACATAGGAGGTAACCCCCTGAAATCTGAAGTAGTAATAAGGGACTTAGGGACCAAGTAGATAGTCAGCTTTCCTTTGATAATCATGTTGCCAAGGTGGTTAGAAAATCCTTCTATGTGACCCATCTGATCACGAAAGGGTTTGCATCAAAATCTAAGGATGTAGTGGTGCCCCTCTACTCTTCCCTCATCAGACCCATTATTGACTACAATGCACCAATTGGAATGTACCTGGCTAGGCATCTCCAGCAGCTGGAGAGACCACAGAGGTACCTCACTAAGAGGATTACTGGCCACAAACAGTTGCCCTATGCAGCACGATTGAAAAAACTAAGGCTTTTTCTGTTGCATACTGCCTTCTCAGAGGCGATCTCTGTCTAACATACAGAGCTATGTCCAACCCAGAACTGTTGAACATGCTCCGTCTTAGCAAAACCAAATCCACTCAAGCTACACGCTCTAGGGATATAAACCTCAGCATAACAATGAATAGAACATGCTGGAGGGATGGATTCCCTTCGCAAAGACTTCCCTTGCTATGGAACAAGGTCCCGATCTACATTAGACACAGCCCCTCACTATTACTCTAAAAGAGGAACCTTGACGAGTGGATGGGTAACAGAAAGTTCACACCAGGGATCATACCAACAGCTCTACTAGATAGGGGCCAAGTGTACTAGCTGCTAGATCAAGGGCCTAGGGAACTAACCAAAGGGGCGGTGAATACCGCACAACGTGGCTGGGCTAATATATGCCTTCGGGCAGATAGCCCAGTATCTACTTATGAACCTAAAAAGAGTAAAGGTAGAAAGCATAGAGAAGTCAGGGGGCTGGAGGGAGGGTAACCAGGACAGCAACAGTGAATACACTCGAACATCTACATTTATGGTAAGTGTACACAACTGTACTATGTCCTTCATGTTTCACTGTTGCAGTCATCACACTTGGGTTGATTCCCAAAGCTGAGGAAGGGTGGAGGCAGTCAAGAAGTATTAGGGCTGGCTAGCAGGCCTTGTAAGACTGCTGTGGCAAATCCAGCTCTGGATTTAGAAAACACAGTTAAGTGATAATGCTTGGTGAAGGTGTGTACAGAACTCCAAGTTGCAGCTTCCAGGATGTCCCTGGTAGGGACTCCCCTGAGAAATGCTGTAGAGGTTGAGGCAGCCCTAGTGGAATGAGGTCTGATCCCCTGTGGAGTAGGTTTTCCATGATGCTTGTAGCAGAAATGGTTGCAGTGTGCTATCCATTTGGAAATGGTTTGCTTCAAAATGGCCTTGCCCTCTGCCCCTGTAGCAAAGCTGACTAGCAGCTGGTCAGTTTTTCTGAAAGGCTTAGTCCTGTCAAGGTAGAACCTGAGCTGTCTGTGCACATCCAAGAAATGCAGGATCCTTTCCCCTTTATTCTGAGGATTAGGAAAAAAGGTTGGTAAATGGATGGCTTGGTTTAAAGCCACACTGGATACCACCTTGGGCATAAATGATGGGTTAGTCCTGAGGGAAACCCTGTCCGCATGGAAGATAATGATGGCTTCCACAGCCATAAGAGCCTGTAACTCAGACACTCTTCTTGCTGAAGTGATGGTTAGAAGTAAGACTGTTTTCCAAGAGAGGAATTTTAACTCTGCTGTAGCAGCAGGCTCAAAAGGGGGAAGCGTGAGCTTTTCTAGTACAAAGTTAAGGTCCTAAGCAGGAGTGGGAGCTCTCCTCAGGGGTCTTAAATTGTTAGCTCCTCTCAGGAACTGTTTGACTAGAGAGTGAGAGAAGAGGGGTGGCTCAGTATTGTAATGAGCTGAGATGGCAGAGGCATGAATCTTAATGGAAGAGAAGGATAGGCCTTTGTGGAGCAGCTCTGCTAGATAAAGATTTGAGGTAAGGTGGGCACGGATGTGTCCTTTCCTTGAGACTGGCTCCAAGAACAGAATCTTTTCCATTTTTGTGAATAGGATTTCCTAGTACAAGGCCTCCTGGCCTCAAGGATGACATCTAGCACCTGTCTGCTGAGGGCTGTTGGTGATGCATTCAGGGAATGAGCCAGCCTGTTAGGTTCAGGGTTTGCAGTTGAGGATGCAAAATCTGGCTCTCCTGCTGGGACAGTAGGGAAGGGGTCTGATGCAGGTGCCAGAGTGGCACTACTGTCAGACTGCATAAAAGTGGGTACCAGTGCTGGCGTGGGGAGTCTGGTTTAATCAGGATTGTCCTTGGCCTGTCCTGTTTGATCTTGAGTAGTACTTTTGAGAGGAGGGGCACGGGGGAAAAGGCGTAGATTGAGAGGTTTTCCCATGTTAAGGATAGGCCATCCACTTTCCATGCTTGGCTGTGGGGAGTTCTGGTGCAAAATTTGCTCAATTGATGGTTCTCTGGGGAGGCAAAGAGGTCCACCTCTGGTGTCTCCCACCTGTAGATTAGAAGTTTGAATGAGTTTGATTCCAGTTTCCACTCTTGTGGGTCCATTAGATTTCTGCTCAAGTCATCTGCCAGTGAATTTAGTTTGCCTGGCAGGAACTGAGCTTGCAGGTACACTTGATTGCTCAAGGCTGTGTTCCACAGAGCCATGGCTAGCCTGCAGAGTGGGTAGGAATGAGTTCCCCCTCTTGTTTACGTACCACATAACTGTGGTGTTGTCTGTCTTTATCAAGAGTTGTCCTGGAAGGATAATGTATTTGACGACTGTCAGTGCATTCTGTACAGCTAACATTTCTTTTTGATTGATATGCAGGTGCATTTGTCTTTGGGCTCCATTCGCCTTGAATGCATTTGCTTGCCATGTGGGCCCCCCCATGCATAGTCTGATGCATCTGTTTTCAGGGTTTGGGCAGCGGGGGTTGAGTGAAAGGGAGTCCCTTGTTATGGTAGCAGGCCTCTGCCCACCAAAGGAACTCTGTCCTTAGGCAAGGAATGATAGGAATCATTGTTTCCAGGTTCTGAGAATGCTGACACCAGAGACTTTTTAAGTACCATTGAAGTTTCCTCATATACAGTCTTGCATATGGAATTAGGAGACTGCAAGAGGCCATGAACCCTAGGGCTTGCAGTATTTTTCTTGCAACTAGCTGGGTTTGGGTGGCCAGAAGTTTGAAGTTGTTTGTCAAATAAACATGTTTTTCTGGAGTGAGGAATGCCATCTGGGAAGTTGTGTTTAAGCTTGCTCCCAGGAATACAATTTTTTGGCTGGGTACCAGATGTGATTTCTTTTCGTTGATGGTATACCCCAGAGAAGTTAGAAGTCTCTTTACAAATGTCAGGTGCTGAAGTAGCAATTCCTGACTGTCTGCCTGAATCAGGCAATCGTCCAAGTATGGGTAAATTTGAATTTTTCTCTGCCTGCAGAATGCAGTGGTTGGAGCCAGGCATTTTGTGAATACCCTGGGCGCAGTAGATAAGCCAAAGGGAAGTGCAGAGAACTGACAGTGCATAAAGCCTGCCCTGAAATGTAGAGATTTCCTGCAAGATTCCCTTATGGGGATGTGCAGATAAGCTTCTTTTAAGTCTAGGGTGGCTAGCCAGGAGTCCTTCGCTAGCATAGGAAGCAGCTGTTGGAGAGTAAGCATTTTGAATTTTGGTACCACCAGGAAAGTGTTGAGAATTGACTCAGGATAGGGCGCCAAGAGTTTTCTTTTCTGGGCACCAGAAACAGTCTGGAGTAGAATCCCTGTCCCCTTTGCTCTGTTGGAACAGGTTGAATAGCCCTGATACTGAGAAGAGAAAGTACTTGCTTTTGGGCCTCTGCCCACTGGTTTGGCGGGAGGTCTGGCAATCCACTTGGGGTTGGCAGTGAGTGGAAGTAGAATCTGTATCCCTGGGATACAATGTGTAAGACCCATCTGTCCTGGGTAATGTACTCCCAGTTTTTTGCATGCAGGGCGAGATTTCCTCCTAGGGGTGCAAGTACTTGGGCATGGCTTGGAAGGATGACAGACAAGTCATTGTGAACTTTTTCCATAAGAGGGTGGCTTACCACACCCTGTTTTTGAGGTGGGAGCACTCCATTGTTTATATCTGTGCATACTCTGAGACTGTAGTCTTGGTGGTCTGCTGCCCCCGGGTTTGGACTGAGAAGGTCTGGGAGGGACTGGAAAGGACCAGTTTTTTGAAGCCAATGCCTACTGAATCTAGGTGACTATACCTGTAGGAATTATTTAACAGTTTGCATAGATTTAGTTTCTTCCTCCATCTTTAAGAACAACTTCTGCTTTAGTGCCAAACAAACGTTCTTGGTTTAATGGAGCATCTAGTCATTTTGCTTTGACATGGTCTGGAAAAATGTGTTCCTTCAGCCAAGCATGCCCTCTAAGAACAGACCCAGTGACAGCAGCCCTGCAAGATGCTTCTAAAGCATCAAAACCACAGTGCAAAGTATGTTTTCCAACTTGGTTTGCAGAATGCATTAACTCTTGTAAAATCTTTATGTTCTGCACAACCAGGAATCAACATCATTTTTTGTTTAATTAGTTCCACAATATGCTGCTGGTACTTCAACATGTGAAACTGGCAATTTAAAGCCCTGATGGCAAGAGTTGCAGAGGTATATACCTTCTTCCCCCATCTGTCTAAGGCCCTAGAATCCCTGTCCATAAGGGTAGGGTTTTTGGCTACAAATAATACCTTTAGGTCCCTGGGAAATGGTCTCTGGATTTTATTTATTTAAAATTTGTTAACCGGGAAAGTCAGACTTGGAATAAGCCAATTTTCAGTGGAGGCCCGGGGAGAAATGCTCCAGATGTATGTCTTTGTAACATGGGAGGATACCCCCACAAATGCAGGCAGGACATGCAGACTCCACACAGAAGAAACCCCAGCTGAGAATTGAACCGGAGAACCTCCTGCTGTGAGGCGACAATGCTACTGCTGCACCACTGCACCGTCCTGGATCCACAGTGGGATTTTTAAATAGGAATTTGTAAGAGTCAGGTACTCTGTAGTACCCGTCAGGCTTTCTAGGAGCTGTTGGCAAAGTATCAGGGGTAAGACTGGATTCCATGAAGACATCATCTAAAAATTTCCAGGGGGGATAGCAAGAGGCCTGTGCTGAGGCAAGTTTAAAAATTCCGAGTCTCTTTTTGGACTGTGGGTAGTCCTGGCACTCCCAGCGGAAATGCTCTCTGAGGGTATGCAGGGTTTCACCGAAAGAAAAATCCTCTGGGGGGAGGCAGATGGGATAGAATCCTCTGCATCTGAATCCTCATAGGGAGAAAAGGGTATGTCCTGGTAATCTGAGGGGTCAGTCATCGGACTCATGGTCTGAAGAATCAGAAGGAAAATCATTTATTTGTCTTTTAGAGGGGGAAGGCTGGCTTCCCCTAATTAAAGTAATAAGGTCTTCAGCCATTCTAAGCATTTGTTTCTGTGGCATGGGAGCTTGAGAATGCGCTTTGGTCGGTTTCCTAGGTGTAGTGCGAATTCTGGGCCTGAGAAATTCGGTAGTCTTCGTATTAAACAGACTACTTCATTTCAGACTAACATCGGAAGGTCTGAATACACCCTCAGAAGCCGGTGCCTGCACAGCAGCTTCGGACCCATCCAAGGTAGAGACATCCAGAGGTTCCATAGTCAAAGAAGCATCTCGCAGCATACTCGAGACTCCGAATGGGTCTCAGTAAAGGCCTGCGAATCTGTAGAAGGGGGTATCAGGGGCTGTGAAAGTGCCTCACTGAGTATTGGCGGACTGGCAACTAGCTTAACGAAAGCGTCGTCGGCAGTTTTGGACCTATGCAGTCTGTCTCTGTCTATCATTACGTTTTTTTCGGAAGATTGGTAGTCAGATGGCTTATTGAAGCCATTTTGGAATACGAAGAATGAGCGCGAAAGAATTTAGTGACAAAGATAGCCCGACAACGAATAGTTCAAGTGTTGAACAGGGCATAAAACCAACAGCGAGGAACATCGTGGTCTGGACCTAAACAGGTGATGCAGTAAGAATGAAAATCTCTCTGAGGTATTTGCTTTCCAAAGGCAAGACAATTGTTAACTTTTTCTGACATCGGTTAGAGCAAGAAAAAAGGATCCTCAACGGGGTCTGAAACTCGAATAATGAAAATTTCAGGTAGCGGCCGACCAGCACTTGCTAACTGCTTCAGCTTTGGGCTCTGCTCGGCAAGAAAAGCTGATGTAATGGCATCGGCTGCATGTTTTACATCCCTGACGACCTGACGTCATGGAAGAGGCGACAGCATCCGACGCAGAAATACCAAGACTCTGGTATTCGGGCCGACTGAGGGCTACCTGCAGGCAGATAACCCAAGTGTGATGACTGCAACAGTGAAACACGAAGAACTTCAGTTGTTGGACACAAAAAGTCAAAGTTAGATCATAAAACAGAAGGGACTTAACATCCCAATTTAATCACCAATGTAAAGAACAGCTTTGAGTTCTGGATTACTATTGGGAGAGCACTTACTTCAAGAAGGTCCCCAAACTCCTTGCACAGACTTTTAGCAGTTGACATATGCCAAAAAAGTGAGTGGGAACAAGCTGGCAGAAAGGCTGCCATCCTTTTGTGTATGAGGATTTTCTATGGCCTAAATCACCAACACCCCTCATATTGATCTCACACGTGTAGAATGAATTGTAATTGGAAAGTCACACAGTGTGTCCTGCCTCCAGCCTCAGGGCAGTCACTCATCAGCTCCCTCTGCCTCCTAGCCCTGCAACAGTGCCCCAAGTCTCAGCCTCTGTCAGGACTCACTGGGTGATGTCCAGCATGCCCCCACCCATCCCCGCAGGCATGCCTCTCCTCCCTGTCACTGAGTCAGTCACCCAAGCTGCTAATCAAACTCTAGTCACCTGGACCTTCGTAAGGGCTTTATCCCTCTAAACCATCAGAGCAATTTTGCATAGTAGATCTAATGGTTAAATATGGAACAAGGGGATCCACGTTATTGACTGCTTAGTGATGGAAAAAAGAAATGACAGTATTATTAAAGTTTCTAATGAGATAAAAGAAATGTGGTAAGAAATCTCTGTAATTTTCAGCACAGCAGTGAGGCAAGTCACTAAACAACATATACACAACAGGATAAGCTAAAGAAGTTTTGAAATGTCTAAGAAAAGTCTTAGGAAAGAGAAAAAAATAAGAATAATGGGTGAGGGCAGAGTCAGGATTATTGAAACGTACAATAGCCAAGAGAAAAATATCAGCGCAATGTACAGAATGATGGTAGAGAATAGAATCACAACAGTATAAGGAGAAAGAAAGGAAGCTGGAAGTATAGTGGGCATTAATTAGAGGCAGATAAGAATATGAAATTTAAACCAGGTATAATATGAGTTAAAGCATGGCATTCATAGCCCTGCTCTGTGCAAATATAAAAAGGAGAATGTGCAAAATGCAAGGATGCACGTACAGTTAAGTGCAAATGAGTGGTGCTAGTTTTTACGTGCAAGTCTAGTAAATAACCTTCCGGGTAATGATGGTTAAGAAATATGCAAAAATCTGTGCATCTTCAGAACATATAAATGCTCTTCCTATGTCCACAGGGTCCCAGAGTATCTTCACAGGTTTTCATGGTGTGACAACAAGCATTCCTCTGTGCTAATACTGTCAGACTTCAGAGAGAGAATATGCATGTACCCAAGCTCGGCCCCACTGGCTAGCAGCATACAGCAACTCTGCCAGCAGCCTTACTCTGTAGGTATCCCTCTATGGACACCACCAGTTTATGGATTTTGCAGTTATGGAAACATGTAGATAGGAAAGCAGAAAAAAAGGGAGAAGAGAAGCACACAGTAGGATGGCTTAAGAGGGTTGTGCTAGGGTTGAGAGAATGGGCAGAGTTTTTTTGCGGGATAAACCCCCCCCCCCTTTTCTGGAAAAAATAAAGGGAAGATGGAGAAGGAGAAAGGTTAATAATGGTGTTGACAATGAACATATAAATGCAGACAAAGAAAATGGAGTTTGTCAGATAGGCTGTGTTTATAAATGAAAGGAAGGACACAGAGGATGGATAAATGTGGGGAGAAGATGAAGAAATGCTCAAGGGGCGGGTTTAACACACAATGGTGGGTGCACACACGATGGAAATCAGGAGTACATGGGACTGCTAATCACTGCTGTCACCATGGCCTGGACAGCCTCACATACAGCCCTGCCCAGAGGGCCTGAGTGGCAGATCCCCCCAATATTAAGTGGTTCAATGTCGCCAGTGGCTTGGTGGTTGGAGCTAACCAAGTTAGAGTCTTGCAGCCACTGCAGAAAGCTTTTGAATGGTCCCAAACTCTTCACCACAGCCCTCTCAACTGCAAAGTCCACCAATTCCTGCAGCTCAGGCTGCTGGCTGTCAAGACTGTGCTGCTGCAGGCTGCCCACAGAGGTGAATCTACCACTCCTACCTTGTGGAGAAGACCCATATTGAGTGGAGGATGGAGAGTAGTTCTAGACTGTAGAGAACTCTAGTCATGGTGCCTCAGACTCTTTTGAATCTATGGAGGGAGACAAAAACACTCATAAGTAGAAGAATTCAATGGTTAGTAACTAATATCAGCATTATTCTGAATAATGCAATGGCACCATAATTTGCTTAATGCAGTAATCTGTCCTGTATCAAAACTGTTCATGTTATACATATTTTAAACATTGCAATGTAGTACTCTGTCAGGGCTTATTGGGTGACACCCAGCATGCCCACACCCTGATAGACACATCCCTTTTCCCTGTCACTCTGTCAGTCCCCCAAGCTACTAATCGAACTCTAGTCACCTGGGCCTTTGTAAGGGCTTTATCCCTCTAAACCAACAGAGCAATTCTGAGTAGTAACATAGGTAGATTTTTTATCATCTACCAATAATTTGTTTAACAACAGATTTGCCTGGTCAGTGAACCTACAGTGTCAGCCACCTGTGAAAGAGGTGGCAGTTTAGATAAATTTCATCCCATCTTACAAAAGATGAAAAAGAAAAAAATGGAATAATTGAAAATCTTTTCAGTGTAGTTACAACTCATATTTACAATGCTATCTGCAGTTTGATATTTCACTTGTTTACTGGGAAAATCCAACTGGGCAGACAAGCCACTTTTCAGAGGAGGCCCAGGGAGAAAAGCTCCACAAAAGGAATAATTACACAGTAGTTACATGAAAGAACAACTGCACAGTACAAGACGGAGTACATACAAACATCCTTAATGTGCAATTTTACAGAAGAACAGGCAAACCCAGTATGAAAATACTTAAAAACAACACCTGAACAATGGTGCAAGAACCACATTTCAAGAAAATAGAGACTAGTGCAACATAAAAACTTCCTAGAAATGCACTTCTTCAGGGAATAACTCAACTGACATGGTTGAAATCATGAGGGTCATTGAATATATTTGGAAATTTTGAGATAGGATTATACAACTTACTTGCAACTTAGTAGGAGTGGGTAGCAATGGTACAACATCCATGAAGGGGAGGCACACAAAAGGCTGAGCAAGTTGTACAGTTTTGGGACAATTTACCAATGTACAGTATGAAGATACAATGCAAGTTTACAAATTGAGGAGTTATTTTAAAGAGCAGTAATAAAAGGAGATAAGATGCATACAAAAGGAAACGTAATAACAGCATTGAGATGTAGCTAGGAGTCTAGCAGGAAGATATTTAACCTTTCTTTGAAGGTATGAAGCTCACTGATGAAATTAAGAGGGAGGGGAATTGAGTTCCAAGGATATGGAGGCGTAGCTGGAGTAATGTGCATTACCAACTTCACTGCTGGCCTTTTGAATAGCGAGATGTTCATCATTCGAGTGGAGAGATCCACTAGCAGAGTAGGGTTTAAGGCTGCCATCAAGGGCAGAACAATTTTTATGGTAAAAGACAAGGCTGTGTGCAAATGAGAAGTTGCGAATGATTGAGCAAGTGAGGTAAGCTCAAACCAGTGTTTGAGGGCAATATAGTGATGTGAGGAGTAAGTTTTTTTGGATGCAAATTTGTTGATTTAATTGCACCATTGCTCCAACTTGTTCATCTGACTGGACTCCAGGTTGGTGAAAACAGGACAGGTTTAGAGAAGGATTGGAAGTAGGCAGATAGATGCTAAGGTTTTCCTACTACTTTCACTAAGGTACTATCTTGCTGTACATAGGAAACCTAGTTTATAATGGGTTTTCTTGATAGCTTGCTGGATGTGGTAAACTACCCTTAATTCTTTAGTACTGGGAACTACTTCAATATTTTTATTGTTTGAAGAAATGGTTTTAAAGTTAGTTTTGCATTTGGTCTGAGACTTAGGATGAAGAGAAGTTCTCTTTTTTTGTTTAATATTTGTTCACATTTTACTAGCCAGTTTTCAATGGATGCAAGAGTGTTGTGGGAGTTGTTGGGATTTTAGGCACAGCAGACAAGGGTTGTAACATCAGCATATTAGATTGGTTTGGCTTGTACTGAAGCAGTACGTAGAGTGTTAATAAATATGTTGAACAAGACAGGTTCTTGTATGGAGCCTTGGGGGCTGCTGTCATAGACTGGTGACCTAGATTGATATTTACCTGCTTGGGATCTGTCAGATAGGTAGTTGTGGATATGGGACTGCATCAGCTGTAATTTTCAGGTATTCGGCTTGTAGGTTATCTGTAGCTGGGTTGGTGGAGTATACTTTTAGGAGGTTTTTTATGATGGAGCTTGGGACAGTGCTAAAAGTGAAAGCACAGCTTTCATTGTGGCAACAAACATAACATTGGGGTGTATTGCAATTGCGTATGGCAAGTAGTGACTTATGTGGGAGCTGAAAATTGTGACTCTCCACTAAAACTTAACTTTTAGACAGGTAAAACTTAAGTTACCTACTTTCACACCTAATTCCTCTAGTGCACACTGCAATGTTTAGGATAAACCATTTTTTTTTCATCTAACCTTTAAGCATCTATTGCAAGACCACCAGTTATTGAAGAGCCCACATTCTGCCTCTCGGTAGTCATCTTGGGATTAGTGCTTCTGTTTTCTCCTGGTGAAAGGAGTTCAGTTACATTATTTCCTGGAGACTGCTGATCACCAGAAAGCATAATAAATGCTTTATAGGTGACAGCTTAGAATCTGTGCTTATATTCTGATCCTGGTGAGAGTAGGATCAGAGTGCATTGATTCCCGACTCTTTCTGGTTGGAGAGTGAGTGTCTGTGCTTAACATACCTAGTTGCTACTTGAGACATCTACCAGAAAAAGGCTACATTCCTGCAGACACTTGCATCATCTGAGAGAAGACTGCGGATCACCAAACAGGCAGTGGCCTGCTTCTCTTCTAGGGATTGATGCTAAAACTAGTTAGTTTTTTTAGTTTTAGATAGAACTAGCCAGTTTTTTTTTTGTTTCAGCACTCAAAACTGTTTCCTTGTGCTCAGCACTTGCTCAGAACCCGTTGTAAGCACTAAATAAACTACAAATTACTTCAGTACTCGACTTTCCTCACTTGTCAAGAGGAAAACAGTTATTAGTACTTAAATTAATAAGCACCTATCCAGGCATGTCCATGGGTCAGCTCCCGGTGTTATTTACTGTCTACCTGATAAATCTGGGCATCTTGGGGGCAATGTAGCAATTGCCTCATGTACGCTGACAATCCTCTCCTCCTACCACCCAATACTACAACTTGTGAGAGATGCGCTTATATAGCCAAACTGGAAACCAAGTTCTCTCCAGCCAAGACTGGACTAGACAGTCAAGAGGAGAAGGTTAACACCTGCACCACACCACACTCAACATAGTCCTTCAAAACCCACACTACCAAAACCTACACAAAGAAACACAAAGAACCACACCCACATTCATGGAGGCTCTCAATAAAAATCTGCCCACGCAACAGAGACCTCCCAAGCTGAAACGCAGACAACCACCAACCCCCAACACTACCCAAATGACACACAGCCCACAAAATCAGTGTGCCACTCAACATCAGCCCATAAGGCAAAACAACGTACCCAACACACTAATCATAGGTGACTCTATAGTCAACACACTGATGTCCCACTCACCAGACTAAACAAGGAGAAAGTTGATGTCAGCTGCCTGTCAGGTGCCAGGATCCGCCACATAATGCATGCACTCAGGTTACTCCACAAAAAGTACAAATATGACTCAGTCATTGTCCATGTTGGTGTGAATGACCTGAGACTACTTCCCTGGGCTACATGAAAACAGACATGGACGAGCTCTCGGATCTTGTAGCCCAGGAAGGTATGACCCTAGCCCTGAGTAGCATCCTGCCATCGCCCAGAATGATACCACAGTACAAGGACAAAATGATTGACTTCAACAATTGGCTAAGCTTCTGGTGTCATTTTAAGGGGATCCACTATCTGTCTGCCTGGGATGACATGGTCAAAAGATCACAATGCTTTGCCAGAGATGGCCTGCACCTGTCACCCCTGGGATTCCAGATACTGGCTAAGGCTCTTGCCACCCTTACAGTGCCTTTTTTAGGCAAAGTCCAAATGCTAAATTCACCACGGTAACAGGTACAAGCAAGCAAACTCTGATGGTAATGTTACTCAATGCTAGAAGTCTAAACCTCAAAATGTACTCACTCAAGGCACTCCTTAAAATAGAGAACATTGACATCTGTGCAGTGACAGAGACCTGGTTCAAGGCTCCAGAGAGCATCCCTGCATTACCAGGCTATAATTCATACCACACCTTTCGGCCACCTAACCTGGAGCAAAACACTAAAGGCGGAGGCGTGTCCATATTCATTAAGGATATCCACACCTCCAGGCTAGTTACTCAACATAATGCATATGAAATTATCCAAGTGCAACTAACACTGGGCAAGACTGGAATCCAGGTTGTAGCTTGTTACAGATCCCCCACTATGCCCCACGATTCCCACTCTTCATTTCTCAAGATATTGGAAAATATTAAAGGTACAACCCAATACCTTAATTATGGGCGATTTCAATTACCACACTGTCAACTGGAAAAACTACTCATGTACCAACTCATTCGCTCAACGTTTTCTGGAATTCATAAATTCCAATGCCTTGGATCAGCTTGTCCACACCCCCACCAGGGGCAGCAATATCCTGGACCTGGTCATTACCAATATGAGTAACCGGTGTTCCACGTCAGAGGTCAACTCCTCGCTGGTCAGATTTGACCACAAGCTAAATCGCCCTAGACATCCATATCCAACCCCCCATTAAGGAAACCACTGTCAAAAACTACACCAAAGCCAACTTCATGCTTCTTAAGACAGAAGTGGCAAACTTCATGACACCCATGCAGATGGAAAATAAGAGGTATGACTGCTGAATCTTACACAAATGCACTGTATAAGCACATACACGAGTGCATGGATCGTGCCATCCTCAACAAAACCAAGATGCTATCCTCCAAAAAAGGAAGACAGTCTGGTGGTACCCTACACGAGTGCATGGATCATGCCATCCTCAACAGAACCTAGATGCTATCCTCCAAAAAAAGGAAGACAATCTGGTGGTCCCCTGCCATAAACAAACAAACTCTACAACAGAAGAAGCTGTTGCAAAGAGTAAAATCCCAAGATTGGAGGAACTCAAGAAGCTGAGATCCCTCATAAAATCCTCCAAAGCCAGTTTTGAAAATAAAATCGCAACCGATTCCAAAGACAACCACAAAGCATTCTACAGCTATGTCAAGAATCTCAATGGCAACACTCAGATCTGCTCTGAGCTACAGCACAATGGCACTAAATATACAGAACCAACCGATATTGCCAACATCCTGGCAGATAGGTTCAGTGCTAACTTTACCCCCCTCTCACCCTCCAAAGGGCTCAACTTAATACCGGAAGAATGCAAAGCCCCTGTAATCATGGATGAAGAAGTAAAGACCGCACTCTACAAAGCCAAGAACACAGCATCCATGGGACCAGACAACATCCCAGGCTGCATACTGCACAAACTACATAACAAATTGGCACCCCACCTAAGTACCATGTTCAATCATAGCCTCACCTTAGGCTATGTGCCTACTGAATGGCGCACAGCAACTGTTATCCCACTCCACAAAGGGGGTGCCAACACTGACCCCGGAAACTACCGCCCCATTAGCCTGACGAGCCTGGTCTCCAAGGCCATGGAACGTATCATCTTGAAGCTTATAAACAAAGACATAGGTAACTTCCAAACCCTGGACCCCACTCAGTTTGGGTTTGTAAAAGGCAGATCATGTCTACTAAACCTGACTGACTTCTTTGAAGCAGTCACTAGATCCGTAGATGAGGGCAAGGTAGTGCACACAGCCCATCTTTACCTTGCTAAGGCTTTCGATACCATCCCCCATTCTGGAATTATAGATAAATTCACTAAACTGAGCATAAATCCCTATGTCACAAGATGGGTGGCCAACTAGCTCACTGACAGAACTCACACAGTAAAAGTGTCTGACTTCACACCACTGACGAGTGGAGTACCACAGGGTTCGGTCCTGGGTCCTCTCCTGTTCGGCATCTACTTCTCTGAAGTGCAGGCCAACACAGAAAGTCTTTGGCTAACAAAGTTCGCAAATGACAGCAAACAGGGGGCTATAATAGAATCACCTAATGATGTACACATTCTACAAAAGGGTCTCAGAGACAGATGCTTGGTGTCAAAGTCATGGCCTCAAGCTCAATGCCAAGAAGTGCACTGTCATCCCCTTTGTGAAAAACTCGGTACCTATGAACTACCACATAGGTGGTAGCTCATTAAACACTGAAAGTGTGATAAGAGACCTTGGGACACAGGTGGACAGTAGTCTCTCCTTTGATAACCACATCGCCACATATTGCCTACTCAGACGCGATCTCTGCCTAAAATACAAGGCTATGTCAAACCCAGAGCTGTTGGACATGCTACACTTAAAGAAATCCCAATCTCTCCAAACCACACGCTCCAGGGACCTAAACCTTGTCACCACAATAAACAGAACATGCTGGAGGGACAGATTCCTGTCCCAGAGACTTCCCATACTCTGGAACAAACTACCCATTCATGTCAAGCAAAGCTCCTCATTGACCCTCTTTAAGAAAAACATTGACGACTGGATGGGAAATAGAAAATTAATCCCAGGGATCACTTCTGCAGCACTGCTTGACACGGGCACAGGAAAATAATTTTATTGGGTGGCAAAAGCCAGGGAACCTTTTTGGCTAGGCTTATATAGGCCCCAAGGCCGATAGCCTAGTACCTACCTATGAATCTATGAATAATGAAGCAATACTTTCTGTCTGCATATCTGGACATGGGTTGAGCTGCAGATTTTACCTGGGATTAAGAGGTTTTGATGAAACTCCAGAAACTAACTTGGATTTTTATTGTGCTTGCTTTGTGCGTTTGAGTAGTCATTTACTTTGTTGGATTTCATTTTTTTTGGCAAGGATGCGGAGATATCTATAATCTTGGAGGTTTTCTTCAGTTTTGTTACTTGCCAGGTTTTATAAGTCTTATCACTTTTTTTTTTTTTTTTTTTAAGCAGATAGCCATGCAGCAGAATTTTATTTGAATTTGTGTCTATTTATTGCGAACACAGAAGTAAACTGTATTAAACTGGTGTACTGAATCCAAAGTGTTCCTGTGAAAGTTCCTTTGCTGAATTTAGATTTGGTACTTTTGAGTTGATATTTCTTGGATTGAGGAGTATTATTTCTAACAGCAAAAGTTGGGAGGTGATCACTTAGTGTATGCCTGGTAAGGTACTGAGGATGACATTTTCCAGGGATTTATGTTAATATCCAGTCTAATATTGTTTTTTTGTTATTTTGCTTGCTGATTCTCAGGGTCTGGATTAGTTGGGAGAAACTGAACACATTTAGTAACATTGAGGGAGAGTCTATTAGACAGAACCAGTCAATATTTTAAGTCTAAATAATTGTTTCATATTTGCTGTTGTCCAGGAAACAAAAAAAAAATTCTAAAGTGGTGAAACTGTCTCCAGGTATAATATAGAGAGCTATGACACAGACTGTTTAGTCTCAGCATTATAAAATATGGGGGGACTAAGAGGACAGATAGAGTTTCAGGATGTTGTAATGCTTTGTTAGCTACATCTCATCTTTTTCCCCCTTTTTGGTCACGTCTGTATATATGGTGTACAGGAGGAGTGATCTCTTCAACTGTGATGTCTAGCTTCAGATGGCTAAGACATCAGGAGAGTGAGTATTTAACCAAACATGAAGGACAGTTATTTTATTAGTGATACTTCTGGTGTTTACAGTCTTAGTCCTGAGTGAGGTGTGATGTCTAGGTGGGTTTGATGGTAGAGAGAGGTCAGGAATCATGTTAGTGTAAGATAGTAAGGCAGCCAAGGATTGGGGTCTATATCATCACAAAGTTGGATTTTGACTGTGGCACAGATAAAGGGAAGTTGTAACCATGGTTTTATTTTGGTTTTAATGTGAAGTATGGCTTGCAAAGATGAGGCTTTAAAAGCAATCTATAAAAGGAGGAATTCAAGAGGGATTGTGATTATGTTGTGGATGTTACCAGTAGCATCAGGAAGGGGTTTGTATAAATCCTTGGGAGGGAGATAAGATAAGCAAGAGCATGCGAGTACAATGCAAGTACAGAAAGTATGGAAGCAAGCACCATATGCGAGACAGCAGCCTCCAAGATACATGATGGGGAAGGAAAATGGAATCGGGGCAAGGAAAGGGAACTGGATGCGATTACGCTGACAACAGCTGTAAGGGACAGAAGCAGTACACTGGTGGTGGCAGGGTCTGGTGATACATAGGACACTGAAAGTGGAGTTAAAGAGGGGCTAGGCTAGAAGAGAGGAGTTTGATTAAAAGATAAGATGGAGAGGACAGATCTGGTAGCAGAGTGGGGAAGAGATAACACTGTTGGGGTATATGAACTGAATAGGAGTTAGTTGATATAAGAGACTATGAATGGTTGAGTGTGGAGTAAAAAGAGTGGATAGGCAAGGGATTAAGAATAGGTGGAGCTATTAGGAAGGCAGAAATCCTGATTGTGCAAGAGGGCAGAGAAGAAGTGAGAAAGAAGTGAATGGTTGGGGGATGCAATGGATTGAGTTGTTGAAGTGGGGATGAATTTACTGGAACAAATGAAATATAATAGGATGGATGGGGCTTGTGGCAGCTGTGGTTCAGGAGACATAAATGTACAGGGGGTGGGGGTACAAGTAGGAGAATGAAGCAAGGCTCACCCCCTCAGAATGTCATGCCATGGAAACAATTATTAAGGGAACAAGAAAGAAAAGGAATAATCTTAGCAGTTTTAAAAGGAAAGTATTGCAAAGGCAGTAAGAGGACAGAGTGTAACAGCCGTAAAAATATAAAGCTGCTAGCATAGTTCCAAAACAGTTTTGATGAGAGAAGTAAGTAGTCCAAGAGAAAGAAGCAAAGGAAAAAAATGGCATGAAGTAGAAGTGTATTTATGACGTTGGGGGGAGGGGACACCCCCACTGTGTTTGCAATAATGATGGGCAAGGTAGGGTATATATGCATAAAACCAAGCTGCCAGTTATGTTGGCTAATGTATAACTTCCTGATGGTATTGTTCTTCTAACTGCAGATTTACTGATAAGTATAGTAATAATTACACGTTATAACATGGAGTGGATCCCCACAATGTCTGACATGTGTACTCAAACATCACTCCCTACCCTACCTAAAAATACAGACGCCAGCGATACATCTGTGTAATACTGACTACATTCACAAAGGGCTACCCGTCTGTGTATATTTCCCTCCCCTACCACTATAATATACTATTACTGCAATCACTGTATGCAATACACTGAGGTGTGCTTGTTTATTTCAAAGGTTCCTGACCCTTTCTCTAGCATTATAACAGTTAGACTTGTTTATCAGACAGTATAATGCTACCTTACCTGAAAGTGTAAATGTACCACTGCCTACAGTAAGGACTACACATCAGTAGAATTGTTTCCCTCCTCCACCCCACAGAAAACATCTTTCAAGGGACTCAGATATTCAGGATGTAATTGATATGGTAGCCAAGAAAAGCTGGCTCTATTTGCAGAAATATTAGTTTATACCTGCTAAAACCAGAAAATGACATTTCAGTGTTGTGGAACATTTTGAGGCAGTTTCATATCTTTTCGGGATACAAAATTAATGAAACTAAGTCAAAGGCATTAGCTGTAAAATACATACCCACACACGAACTGGTTCGGCAATATCCATACTTATGGGGACATGATAAAATGAAGTATTTAGGAGTATGGATTAAAAAAGATTCTGGTGTGGCAGCTAAGGATATGTGGAAGGAGACTAAACAAAAGAGAATACAAAAACTGACAAATTGGAAGCTCTGTTATATGGATATAGCTAGCAAGATACCAGCAGTTAAAATTGTTTTAGTCCCTTTAGTTTTATGCACAGGTCACAGATATTTTTATTAATCATAGGAGAAGTCGTGGATAGCAGTTAATAAAGAGCAGAAGGATTTTATCTGGGAAGGGAAGACAGAAAGAATCGAGTGGAATAAGCGTATTCTTCCAGTACAACACGGTGGTTTGGGATTACCTGACTTGGAGGGGTATTTCAGACCTACACAGTTAAGGCTCCTACACCTAGCAAAAGGAGAAACCTATCAAATTCAAAGTGGAAAGGGATGATGATGAAACAGGGGGAAGCGCAAGAAACAAAGAGAGAGTGGGATTTTGGATGTAGATCCTTAAGGAGAATAACAATAACTACACAAATAATTACATTCACAAAGTATTCTAAGAACTAAGCCAACAAAGGAATGGAGAAAGGAGATTCTGCCAATAGGGATGACTGCAATTAGGGACACAGACAAGAAGGACCTGGAATTTATTGGAGAAAACTGGGAAAAGAACCAATGTATTGGGAGCAAATAATTACAGAGGGAAAGGTAACAGAATGGTAAAAGGCCAAGAATGTGTTTGGACTACAAGCTGGAGACTGCCTTCCATGTCAAGGATTGATGTCAGACTATAGGCAAACAGAAGGACATAGCTGGATCCTAAGCAAAAGATCAGCACTGATACATATTTTAGTAGAATCTAGAACAGAATTTGCTGTTAAAAAAGGAATAATTAGTACAGCATACAACATACTGTGCAATAACTATAAGAATAAAAACTACAAGAAAAATCTAGCCAAGCTAGATTTTCCACAGTGTGATTCCTTAAACCCCTTGTATTACAGGTAACATGGGATATATGCAAATGACCTCTTAAGGACATCAGGTGTTCTTAAAACTATAAGAATCAGTCACAGGAGGTCAGAAAGGATTAGGAAAAGAGAGATAAGCAATTCAGAAAGAAACAATGGGGATAAATGTATGTCTCTCAAATATGCAACAAAGTCTAGAAGATTTACGATCTTTGCTTGGAAGTGTTTACATAGGTATTTTTAATACCCAAAGTAGATTCCAAAGAATTTTTCCTCAGGTAGACAGCAAATGTTGGAGGTGTGATGGGGAAAAATAAGTAATTGGGAACATATTTTCTGAGAGTGTAATGAGTCATCTGACTTTAAAAATTCCCTGCAGACTGCTCTGTCAGAGATACTGGGTGAGCAAATTGGTGTAACTAGGGGGAAATGATTTTTCTGAGCTTTGATACATAATCAGAATTGCCTAGACAAACTAAGCCCTCGTCGAGTCTAACTAAGGTGGCTGCCAAAAAAAGCAATTACTAGAAAATAGAAATCAAAGTGTAAACCAACTTTACTAGAAGTAGTGAATATAGTAACAGAGATAAAACAACTGGAATTGGGATCTTTAGAAATGGGTAGGAGCAAATTACGTAGACAAAAATGGGAACTGTTGGAGCAGCACATGCAGAGGAGGAAAAAGGTTTAAAAGAAGGCAGGCTTTGAATGAGCTGTGTAATGTTTGACAAAGACTGGATACATTATAAGTGATGTATAACGTTTGCAACTAAAATTCTGTCAGTATGGTTTGTTTTCATCTATATACAGCGGACATAAAAAGTGTACACATCCCTGTTAAAATGCCAGGTTTTTGTGATATAAAAAAAGGAGACCACAATATATCATTTCAAAACTTCAAATATTCTTCAATAAGAATAGCTTTCATTGCATTAGTTTTTACCCATAACTGTTTAATAGTTGAAACAACACTATCTTGTAATATTTACTTAGTGAGTGACTGACAAATAATATATGTGGGCAAATTGCAAGTCTGTCATTATCTCCAGTATCTACCTATATCCATGACATTATTGTTGAAGACAATATATTTCCTTTAGGGATCTGGTCCTGTCTCCTCCACTTCTGCTGCACACTGGGCAAGCTGGTGTTGCTGGCTATCCTGAAGGTCATCATCCCTATGCAGCACTGTTCTCCATTTTGGTAATGCCAGTTAGTTCAGAAAACATATCCAGAAGCTCAGTCCATACATCACTATGGTGGAATGGTCAATCCCCCAAACTTTTAAACCTACTTCTGTAGCACCTATAGCACAGATGAAAGAAGAGCTTACTCCTTCGCAATATGCTTAGGGCTCTGTATAGAGAACTCACAGAAGCAAAGCTAGAAGAAACAGTCAATCTAGGCCTCCAATACAAATAATTCTCTTTACTGGATACAACCAAGTTTAGCGCTTCCGTCCCCCAAATGTACGTGGAATGTCTTCAGAACTTGAATTATTCATATTGGAGGCCTGGACTGACTGTTTCTTCGAGCTTTACTTGAGTTCTTTGTGTGCTTTTGTTTCATCTCACAGAAGCACTAGTTTTGCCTCAACCATAATCTATTACAAAATGGTGGAAATGGTATGAAAGATTCCTACGGTGTTAACTACACCCTGTGTAAAGTGACTGTTGCCCTGAACTGCTTACAATCAACACTGGTACATGTTTGTACACAGGCAGTGCAAATGCACGTGCTTATAGTGACTCCATTCACAGCAGTACAAACTTGTACATGTGCATAATGATGAGATTCATAAATGTGCCTATAAGCCTCATTTTACGCAAGACCTTTTTTTTAGCAAGTTTTATTTAATTTACTTTCCGTAGCCTTTTTTGCACTGTTTACTGAGATTCTGCAAAGACTGCTAGAAAGCCACAGTTAAAGCAAACAAGTTTATAAAAAGTGTAGTCTGGAACATACGCCAAGGAATAGTCTCCTATTTCTGCTACACAGTAGAAATACTGAAGGAATAACTTCTACATTTCTGGTAACGTAGACCTCTTTAAAAAACATAGCTATGAATTGCTGTCAAATTACTCAGTAACAATTTCTGTTTCATATGATGAAGGTAGCAAATCTTACCTGTCACAGGTACTGGCACCTGGCAAATAGTAATGCACAGGACCAAGCTGCATGGACACTGCTGCATTTATTAAAGGGAAACATCAGTCTTTAGGTAGGCTGCAGATTCTCCCCTCCCCTTCACCTTTCCAGGCCTGCATTTGTGTACTTAAGGGCAACTCTGGATCTCACATGCAAGAAAGAAACCCTATTATAATAGAATAAGTGTAATTCTTGTATAGGACTTCTCCTTTAAATGTCATTATGCAGTAATATACATATCACATTGTCTAGAACTTTCCAAAGGCTGCATATATGCTTACTGTGTGCCTCTCTGAAGTGTTATCTTGCTTGTGTGCACATACTAGATGTGTGTATGTATAATGTTTATAAATACTGGCCAAAGTTTGAAAAAGTTAAAACCCTTAAAATATAGCAGCAGCCTTTTACACTTTCAAGTGGTTAGAATGTAGTGATAGATTTTTTTCTAGTAACAGGAATATACAAGCCATTTAAAGTTAAATCTAATGTAGTAAGAGAGAACAGAGTACAACCTATATAATCAGTTTGTTTAGGTTTTAGAAGGTCCATCATTTACAGAATAAAAAAAACAGTGCAACTGAGGCACTAGACACTAGAATTCCTAACAAAAAGAAAGTACTGAATCAATATTCATAAGCAGCTGCTGATGCTGGCACACCCAAACATTAGTTTACATGGAAAACACAGCAGTTCAACACTGTTACTTATCTAGATGTTTTGATAAGTATATTTAAATATATTACATATTTAATGTGTATGGGTAAAAAGACACACACACACATTCATACACGGATGCACACACACACACACACGGATGCACACACACACACACACACACACACACACACACGGATGCACACACACACACACACACACACATCCATACACGGATGCACACACACATCCATACACGGATGCACACACACACACACATCCATACACGGATGCACACACACACACACACACACACACACACACACACACACACACACACACACACACACATCCATACACAGATGCACACACACACACACACACACACACACACACACACATATCCATACACGGATGCGCACACACACACACACATCCATACACGGATGCGCACACACACACATCCATACACGGATGCTCACACACACACACACGGATGCGCACACACACACAAACACACACACACACATCCATACACACACACACACACACACACATCCATACATGGATGCGCACACACACACATCCATACATGGATGCGCACACACATCCATACATGGATGCGCACACACACACATCCATACATGGATGCGCACACACACACACATCCATACATGGATGCGCACACACACACATCCATACACACACACACACACACACACACATCCATACACGGATGCACACACACACATCCATACACGGATGCACACACACACATCCATACACGGATGCGCACACACACACACATCCATACACGGATGCGCACACACACACACACACACACATCCATACACGGATGCGCACACACACACACACACATACACGGATGCGCACACACACATCCATACACGGATGCGCACACACACATCCATACACGGATGCGCACACACACATCCATACACGGATGCGCACACACACACACACACACACACACACACACACACACATCCATACCTGGATGCGCACACACACACACACACACACACACACACACACACACACATCCATACACGGATGCGCACACACACACACACACACACACACACACACACACACACACACACACACACACACACACACACACATCCATACACACACACACACACACACACACACACATCCATACCTGGATGCGCGCACACACACATCCATACCTGGATGCGCGCACACACACACACACACACATCCATACACGGATGCACACACACACACACACACACACACACACACACACACACACACACATCCATACACGGATGCGCACACACACACACACACACACACACACACACATCCATACACGGATGCGCACACACACACACACACACACACACACACACACACACACATCCATACACGGATGCACACACACACACACACACACACACACACACACACACACACACACACACACACACACATCCATACACGGATGCGCACACACACATCCATACACGGATGCGCACACACACACATCCATACACGGATGCGCACACACACACACATCCATACACGGATGCGCACACACACACATCCATACACGGATGCGCACACACACACACACACACACACACACATCCATACACGGATGCACACACACACACATCCATACACAGATGCACACACACACACACACACACACATCCATACACACACACACACACATCCATACACACACACACACACATCCATACACACACACACACACACACACACATCCATACACGGATGCACACACACACATCCATACACGGATGCGCACACACATCCATACACGGATGCGCACACACACACACATCCATACACACACACACACACACACACACACATCCATACACGGATGCACACACACACACACACACATCCATACACGGATGCACACACACACACACATCCATACACACACACACACACACACACACACACACACACACACACACACACATCCATACACGGATGCGCACACACACACACATCCATACACGGATGCACACACACACATCCATACACGGATGCGCACACACACACACATCCATACACGGATGCGCACACACACACACACACACACACACACACACACACATCCATACACGGATGCACACACACACACACACACACACACACACATCCATACACACACACACACACACACACACACACACATCCATACACGGATGCACACACACATCCATACACGGATGCACACACACACACACATCCATACACGGATGCACACACACACACACACACACACACACACACACACACACACATCCATACACGGATGCACACACACACACATCCATACACGGATGCACACACACACACATCCATACACGGATGCACACACACACACACATACACGGATGCGCACACACACACATCCATACACGGATGCACACACACACACATCCATACACGGATGCACACACACACACATCCATACACGGATGCACACACACACACACACACACACACACACACACATCCATACACGGATGCACACACACACACACATCCATACACGGATGCACACACACATCCATACACACACACACACATCCATACACGGATGCGCACACACACACACACACACACACACACACACACACACACACACACACATCCATACACGGATGCGCACACACACACACATCCATACACACACACACACACACATCCATACACAGATGCGCACACACACACACATCCATACACACACACACACACACACATCCATACACGGATGCGCACACACACACATCCATACACGGATGCGCACACACACACATCCATACATGGATGCGCACACACACACACACACACACACACACACACATCCATACACACACACACACACACACATCCATACACAGATGCACACACACACACATCCATACACACACACACACATCCATACACGGATGCACACACACACACATCCATACACGGATGCACACACACACATCCATACACGGATGCACACACACATCCATACACGGATGCGCACACACACACACACACACACACACACACACATCCATACACGGATGCACACACACACACACACATCCATGGATGCACACACACACACATCCATACACAGATGCACACACACACACACACACACACACACACACACACACACACACACATCCATACACAGATGCACACACACATCCATACACAGATGCACACACACATCCATACACAGATGCGCACACACACACACATCCATACACAGATGCGCACACACACACACACACATCCATACACAGATGCACACACACACACATCCATACACAGATGCACACACACACACACACACACACACACACACATCCATACACGGATGCACACACACACACATCCATACACGGATGCACACACACACATCCATACACGGATGCACACACACACATCCATACACGGATGCACACACACACATACACACACATCCATACACAGATGCACACACACA